>NW_017672815.1:0-123006 GCF_001879085.1 Nicotiana attenuata
ACTAACCCCTAAATCTAATCATTTCCCTTCTGTAGCGGCCCTTGAATTCCCCCTTCTCTCGATTCTCTCTCGAAGCTTCTCAAACCCTAGCCGCCCCCCTCCACGTCCACCCTAAAATCACCGGAATCCATGGCTTCCAAGGTCATCAGAGTCCTATACCAGCCTCCTTTAACTCTTACATGCCTGGTTACTATGGTTTCAAGGTCAAACCTTGAAGAAGCATGGCCCAGACTTGGTTTCGTTCGAGTTTTATGGATGTCTCTGACATTGCTCCGGCCAGCCATGGCTGTTCAAGCCTGATCTTCACTTCTCCTGCTCAGATCAATGACCTTCCAAGCCTTTCTCTCCCTTTGGGTTTCTTCTGAAGCCCTAACCTTTTGAGGTTCTTCTGATTTCTTTAGATCTGTTCTAGATCTGTGTTTATCTCTAAGCTTCGAAACGTTTTAAAGTTTCTTTCAAAAACTCTGCTTTCAAAACCTTTATCTTTTCGATTTAGGATTTTTTAGAAGTTTCTCTGATCTTTAGCATGTTCTACTGTGATTCTTATGTGTTGCTTCTACTGTGTTTCTTGTGTTGTTCTTCTACTGGGAAATGCACGTTAAAAGTCTCAGTTCCTTTGTGAGATTTCTAAACTTATTTTGTTAGTATTTTTTTTGCCTTTATTACTTGTCCTTTCATCTCTACACTCGATTGATGGCAAAACCCTAAAATTTGGGGTTTCATCCGAGTATTGAGACTATTCGCTATGTGATTTGCTTGTTCTTCATCTTTGAACTTGTTTGATTTCAAAACCCTAACTCCTTTGGACCTATTCGAGTTTCTGAAGATTGTTTCATCTACTACTCGATTGAGTTTCGAAATCTTTATTTCCACCTTTGTTTCTTTATAAGATTCTGATTTCCTGGTAGACTCTTCGTAGTCCAGATTCAACCATCTGGGGATGCTGAAGTAAATATGTCCATACCGCTGAAGTTTGAAGCATAACCATCTGCAAAGACGCCAGCGCCAATTGAGGTTGAATTCGTGTCTCCAGCAAAGGCACCTACAGCATTCGAGGTTGCAGTTTTACCGCCCAAGGTGCAGGCTCCATTCGGAGTAAAGATAGCCACGCCAATTCCAATGACAATGTCAGCCATAACACCGTTCCATACAAAGGCTATACCATAGGACTACACAGCCGAGGCAAGAGGGAAAGGCAAGGTTATGTTTGGGGAAGCTATTGCGGCATAGGGTATGACGAGAACTGGTAGAGTTTATACCCCGGAACATCTGGCTGAGTCGAGCAAGCAGGCTTCTAGCTGGCCAACCATCACCGAGATCGGGCCAGATGATCTCTGGAGGAAGATACAGGCAAAGGAATACTCGATCATTGATCAGCTGAACAAAACACCGGCGCAAATTTCTATCCTTTCTTTGCTACAAAATTCCGATGCACACAAGAATGCCTTGTTAAGGGTGCTGAGTGAAGCATATGTGCCAAGCAACATCACCGGAGGAGAGATGGCTAACATGGTGGGATAGGTATTGGAAAGCCACAAGATCACTTTTCATGAAGATGAGCTGCCACCAGAAGGGTTGAGTCACAACAAGGCATTGCACATCACCGTGCAATGCGAAGATTATTTTATCACCAGAGTCCTGATTAATGGGGGATCCAGCCTCAACATTTGTCCGTTGGTAACACTCAGGACATTAGGAAAGGGACTGCATGAGATCAAGGACGTGGCCATCAACGTAAAAGCTTTCGATTGCTCCCAAAGGTCCACCATTGGGGAAATTAGTCTATGTTTGCAAATGGGGCCTACTTGGTTCGATGTTGATTTTCAAGTGATAGATGTGCCGGCATCTTACAATCTGCTGTTGGGACGACCTTGGATTCATTTGGATGGGGCCGTAGTGTCAACACTGCATCAGGCAGTGAAGTTTGAGTAGAACCACCAAGAGGTGATCATTCACGGTGATGGTAGCAATCCCATATACAGTCGCCAGACCATCCCAGCAATCGGAGGCAGAAGGAAGATGGTGGGGAGACCTATCACCACATCGAGCGAGTTCACGCCGTTGACAAGGACAAATGGTGGGACAGCAACATCGAGAGCATATTGAATTGGAGTTGGTATGAACCTGGCAAGGGGATTGGCAAGAACCTCCAAGGAATCGCTAAGCCCATAAAACTCAAGAAGCATGGCACCACCTTCGGTCTAGGATACGAGTATACCTGGAAAGAATTCAACGACTGGTCGCCGCCATGGCGCGGTCCTTACTATCCATTGGAGCAGCCAATACCGCGCTTGGAACAGACTTTCCAACCGGCCAAAGTTATCTATGGGTCAGAAGAAGAGGAAGCACTGGCAGCAGTGAGGAATTTGTTCTTAGAAGACGATGATATGGATTGTTGTGTCATTTTCGAGGAGGAGGGGGAGGAAGGCCCTTCCATACAGGCTGTAAGCAGAGGAGCATGCCTCAATAACTGGACCATCAGAACCACCAGAGCCCGGCGAGCCTCGGGGTAGCAAGGCTGAACAAGCATCATGCACTATCTTTTAATTTTATTAGTTTTTCTTTTGCATTTTAAATTTCCGAAATAAGATCTTCAATGTTCAAAACAATTATGGAATTTATCAAAGCATTTCGATTTTCCCTACAAATCAACACTCTTATTATTTTCTCTCATTACTTTACTTATACAGCATTACTATTACTTATCTTGATTAACCGACGATTGTGACGTGCAATGAGACAACGCAATAAACGGATATAGATTCAGAGGAAGATGACATACCAGAGGAGATTGTTAAGGAATTTGAGAATTTTGAAAACAGACCAAAGTCCAACCTGGACGAGACCGAAATTGTTTACTTGGAGGATGAAGAGAATGTCAAAGAAACACGAATCAGCGTTCACTTATCGTCATCAGAAAAGAAGGAATACACAGAATTTCTAAGAGAATATGAGGACATATTCGCCTTGTCGTATGACGACATGACGGGCCTGAGCACGTCTATTGTGGCTCACAAACTGCCAACCGATCCGACATGTCTACCGGTAATGCAAAAGCTTAGAAAGTTCAAGCCGAATATGAGTCTGAGAATCAAGGAAGAAGTCATCAAGCAAGTCAAAGCCAAGGTCCTCAGGGTAGTGGAATACCCAACGTGGTTAGCCAATATCGTGTCAGTACCAAAGAAGGATGGGAAGGTTAGAGTCTGTGTCGACTACCGGGATCTCAATTGGGCCAGTCGAAAGACGACTTCCCTTTGCCAAATATACACATCATGATCGAGAATTGTGCCAAGCATGAATTGCAATGATTTGTGGATTGTTTCGCCGGTTACCACCAGATTTGGATGGATGAAGAAGATGCTGAGAAAACGGCTTTCATTACGTCGTGGGGAATGTACTGCTACAAGATGATGCCGTTTGGGTTGAAGAATGCAGGGGCCACCTACCTGAGGTCTATGACCACCATTTTTCATGACATGATACACAGGGAGATCGAGGTGTACGTAGATGATGTTATCATCAAGTCCAAGAAGGCCACCGATCACATGGAAGATTTGAGAAAGTTTTTCAATAGATTGCGAAGGTACAACCTGAAATTGAATCCCGCAAAGTGTGCATTTGGGGTTCCCGATGGAAAATTACTTGGGTTCATTGTGAGCCGTCGAGGAATAGAATTGTATCCATCAAAGATCAAAGCCATTCAAGAGTTGCCACCGCCAAAGAACCAGAAGGACGTGATGAGTTTCTTGGGGAGACTCAACTACATCAGCCGGTTTATAGCCCAATCTACGGTTATCTGTGAGCCGATCTTCAAGATGTTGAAGAAGTATGCCACTACTAAATGGACGGATGAATGCTAGAAAGCTTTCACAGGATCAAGGAATACCTGTCAACACCGCCAGTATTGGTCCCGCCCGAGCCGGGTAGACCTTTACTACTCTATATTGCAGTATTAGATGGTGTCTTCGGTTGCGCCCTAGGGCAGCATGATGAAATGGGGGGGAAAGAGTAGGCCTTTTACTACCTCAGCAAGAAGTTCACTCCGTACGAAGCCTGGTATTCTCTGTTAGAGCGCACCTGCTATGCTTTGACTTGGGTCGCCCAGAAGCTACGACATTACTTCTGTGCCTATACTACATACCTCATATCAAGGATGGATCCTTTAAAGTACATCTTTCAGAAGCCCATGCCCACTGGCAAGCTGGCCAAGTGGCAAATCCTATTGAGTGAATTCGACATTGTCTATGTAACTCAGAAAGCAATCAAGGACAGGCACTAGCAGATCACCTTGCTGAAAACCCCGTGGATGGAGAATATGAGCCCCTGAAGACGTATTTTCCTGACGATGAGGTATCATTCATAGGAGAAGACATTGCAGAATCCTATGATGGCTGGAGAATGTTTTTCGATGGAGCAGCAAATTTCAAAGGAGTTGGCATAGGAGCAGTACCAATATCAGAAACCGCTCAGCATTATCCGGTGTTTGCCAAACTCAGGTTCCCGTGCACCAACAATATGGCCAAGTATGAAGCCTGCATCCTATGGATCAAGATGGCTATTGACATGAGCGTACAAGAGTTGCTAGTAATTGGAGATTCAGACTTACTCATACATCAGGTCCGAGAAGAATGGGCGACCAAGAACTCCAAGATATTCCCGTATCTGCATCACGTGCAGGAGTTGAGAAAGAGGTTCACAAAGATAGAATTCCGACATGTTCCCAGAATCCAGAATGAATTCGCCGATGCATTGGCTACCCTATCATCCATGATACAGAATCCAGACAAAAACTTCATTGATCCTATTCCAGTAAAGATCCACGATCAGCCGGCTTACTGAGCCCATGTTGAGGAAGAAGCAGACGGAAAACCTTGGTTTCATGATATCCAGGAATATCTAGCAAAGGGAGAATACCCAGAGCTTGTAGGTCCTATTCAGAAGCTCACCCTTTGGAGGTTATCCAACAACTTCTTTCATAGTGGAGGAATCCTATACAGGAGGACTCCTGATTTGGGATTATTTAAGGTATGTTGACGCAAAGGAAGCATCTAAGATACTGGAAGAAATCCATGTTGGGACCTGCGGTCCACACATGAACGGTTTTGTCTTAGCCAAGAAGATACTCCGGGCTGGTTACTTTTGGATGACTATGGAAACGGACTGCATCCAGTATGTCCGAAAATGCCACCGCTATCAGATATATGCAGACATGATAAAGGTACCTCCAAACGAGCCTAATGCAACAAGATCACCATGGCCGTTCACCGCTTGGGGGATGGATGTTATTGGACCAATTGAGCCTGCCGCTTCCAACGGACACAGATTTATCCTGGTAGCAATCAACTATTTCACCAAATCGGTCAAAGCAGCATCTTGCATAGCAGTAACTAAGAAAGTCATGGAAGACTTTGTCCGCAACCGTATTGTTTGTCGATTCGGGATTCCAGAATCAATCATCACTGATAATGGCTCCAACCTCAACAGTGACTTGATGAAAGCTATGTGTGAAACCTTCAAGATCAAACACAACAATTCCACAGCCTACAGGCCTCAAATAAATGGAGCCGTAGAAGCCGCCAACAAGAACATCAAGAAGATAGTAAGGAAAATGATAGAGAAACATAAACAATGGCACGAGAAGTTATCATTTGCTCTGTTGGGATATCGCACCACAGTCCGCACATCAACTGGGGCAACCCCCTATATGTTGGTTTATGGTACATAGGCAGTCATTCCCGCCGAGGTGGAAATTCCTTCCTTAAGGATCATACAGGAAGCTGAGCTTGATGATGCCGAATGGGTAAAGAGTCGTTACGAGCAGCTAGCTCT
This sequence comes from Nicotiana attenuata, assembly GCF_001879085.1. Classification (NCBI taxonomy): domain Eukaryota; kingdom Viridiplantae; phylum Streptophyta; class Magnoliopsida; order Solanales; family Solanaceae; genus Nicotiana; species Nicotiana attenuata. The sequence goes on from NW_017672815.1 coordinate 5,830, forward strand.
TATAGATGGGGGAAAAGAATGAACGCGGTATGTCATGGTCAGCTTTATCAGAACAGAATGTCCAGAGCCTTCAACAAAAGAGTCAAACCAAGACAATTCACACCAGGGCAGTTGGTATTAAAGAAAATTTTTCCGCATCAAGATGAAGCCAAAGGGAAATTCTCTCCCAACTGGCAAGGTCCATACATGGTTCACCGGGTTCTGACAGGAGGAGCCCTTATACTTGCTGAAATGGACGGAGAAGTCTGGCCGAAACCGATTAATTCAGATGCAGTCAAGCGCTATTATGTGTAACCTTTATGCTTTCCTATATGATTTAATTTGAACTACGTCTGACCTGATTCCCGTTTAAGAGGGGATACGTAGGCATCCTTATGGGTTCGGTCACAATTCAATAAAATTTTATTTCCCCCCGCAATTGGAAACTGGGGCAGAATTTTGAGGAGGACCCTCAAAATTCGAAGTAACTTCAGTCAATCATTTCAAGCAGCCGTCAGAAGCATCAACCCATTAAACTGGGGCAGCATTTTGAGGAGGACCCTCAAAATTCCGTAACAAGAGAGGTCGCAATGTCTTGAGCCATGTCATAATCGTCGGTTCATCTAAAATCTATTTCTTAAATATATACTTATGTCACATTTTTACAAATTCATGCATGTTTATTATCGAAATCGTTTTGTTCAGCGACGCTTCCCCCAATGATACATATCGTATCACCAGGTCAAAGCCGAACAGGTCAAGCAAGGCCAGCAGGGATACGAACTAACCTCCCCTCCACAAAACTCATGATTTTTCTTTGGATGCAGACACTTGGATTGCGAAAGCATCTGACATACTATACACTCATGAGACAAATGTTGTTCAGGAATACAACTCTTAGAATTGTTGCATTTGCTATTCACGCACGCCGGCGACATTCCCTATATCGCAATGTCCCCAGCAGTCACAATATCGCAACTTACTATCAGCTAAGAAACTCTGTTACCATTTGCCATTTTACGTTATTTATGCACTGCATAAGGCTACCATTTTGCCTTCCGAGACTAGACACTGTCTCCATCTGCATTTTCTGCATTGCATAAGGTTACTATTTTGCCTTCCGAGACTAATGTCTCCATCTGCATTTTCTGCATTGCATAAGGCTACCATTTTGCCTTCCGAGACTAAATGATGTCTCCATCTGCATTCCTGCATTGCATAAGGCTACCATTCTGCCTTCCGAGACTAAACACTGTCTCCATCTGCATCTGCATGGCTGAAAGATCACCACTTTACTTACATTCTGCATGGCTGAAAGATCGCCACTTTACTTATATTTTGCATGGCTGAAAGATCGCCACCTTTGCATTCTGCATGGCTGAAAGATCACCACTTTACTTACATTTTGCATGGCTGAAAGATTGCCACCTTTGCATTCTGCATGGCTGAAAGATCACCACTTTACTTACATTTTTGCATGGCTGAAAGATCGCCACCTTTGCATCCTGCGTGGCTGAAAGATCGCCACCTTATTTACATTCTGCATGGCTGAAAGATCGCCACCTCTACATTTTGCATGGTTGAAAGATCGCCACCTTACTTACATTCTGCATGGTGAAAGATCGCCACCCATTTCATCTCATGGGCTGAAAGATCGCCAAATTATACGAGGGCGTCATTGTTCGGAGGCACCATTTGCATAGCCCGAGAACGGCATGCCATGGCCTGAGGATTCCTTTAATCTTTGCATATCATTATTCAAAGGCATCATGGTTTGGAGGCATCATTCTCATAGACCAAGAGCATCATTTCATGGCCTGTGAATCCTTTATCATTATGCGCATCATGGCCCAGGACATCATGGTCTAAGGACGTCATCCTTACCGTCCAAAGACAATATTCATGGTCCGACGGGAATTTGCATCACGTTTAAATTTATGCACAATATATGCTTGTATTTGCTTATTTGCAGGTGAACCGGTAAGCAACGGCCATCTCGGCAGGAGCGATCCCACTCCAGTTCCTGCGGCCCTATCAAATTTCAACCATTCACCCCGTCCTAAATATTGCGTCCGTTCTTGAAAGTCTCCATCGGCATACTCCGCCGACGGATCCTGAACTGCATACGGCCTGATTCCTGTAAGACCAGGGATATGTAGGCAGCTCAGAAGCTGGAGCGCGGCCAAACCTCTTCAAACCATTTCGTTAGGTCAAAATTGGCCATCATATCTTTACCCGACAACTCTTTCATCCTTCCCGGGTAAAGAGGGGCAGCTGTTGATACCCAATTTTCCCTGTATATTTCAATATGCAAAATACCTTCAAAATAGCCTATATATTCATATATAAGCATGTCCCAAGGTTTTATTATTTTTCCTTAATTGTTTAAAGATTTTTAAATTAATTTATTGCCCTATTTTATCAAGGGAAAACCCAGTAATTATCCCCAAAATTATCATTTTTGGTGATTCATTTATTTGATTCTCATATTTATGCTAAAATATAGCTAACATCATTTTTGCATATTTTTATAAATATATTTGGTATTTTTTTAAGCTAAATTGCATGTAATTATAATACTAGCCTCTTTTAAGATTTAATTGTATTTATAGTTATAAAATTGACTCCAGTATTTTTAATTTGATAATTATGTATTATTTATCATTTTAGGACCTTTAATTTATTTCCAGAAATTATTTTACTATTTTTTATAAAATAAATGAGGGAAAATGGCTATTTAAATGATAGCCCATTTGCATTTCAATTTTAGCTGGATTTGAACCTCTAATTAAACCCAATTCCTAAACCCAATTACCTAACCCAATTACCTAATCTACCCGACCCACGACCCTTTTAAATAACCCGCCCAGACTCTCCTTTTAATCCTAGCCGTTGATCACTTAGATCAACGGCTCATATTTGCCCCTTTCTTTTTTAACCCGACCTAACCCCTAAACCTAATCATTTCCCTTCTGTAGCCTCCCTTGAATTCCCCCTTCTCTCGATTCTCTCTCGAAGCTTCTCAAACCCTAGCCGCCTCCCTCCACATCCACCCTAAAACCACCGGAATCCATGGATTCCAAGGCCATCGAAGTCCTATACCGGCCTCCTATAACTCTTACACGCCTGGTTACTATGGTTTCAAGGTCAAACCTTGAAGAAGCTTGGCCCAGACTTGGTTTCGTTCGAGTTCTATGGCTGTCTCCGACATTGCTCCGGCCAGCCATGGCTGTTCAAGCCTGATCTTGACTTCTCCTGCTCAGATCAATGACCTTCCAAGCCTTTCTCACCCTCTGGGTTTCTTTTGAAGCCCTAACCTTTTGAGGTTCTTCTGATTTCTTTACATCTGTTCTATATCTGTGTTTATCTCTAAGCTTCCAAATGTTTTTAAGTTTCTTTCAAAAAACTCTGCTTTCAAAACCTTTATCTTTTCGATTTAGGATTTTTTTAGAAGTTTCTCTAATCTTTAGCATGTTCTACTGTGATTCTTATGTGTTTCTTCTACTGTGTTTCTTATGTTGTTCTTCTACTGGGAAATGCACGTTAAAAGTCTCAGTTCCTTTCTGAGATTTCTGAACTTATTTCGTAAGTATTTTTTTTTTTGCCCTGATTACTTGTCCTTTCATCTCTACACTCGATTGATGGCAAAACCCTAATATTTGGGGTTTCATCCGAGTATTGAGACTATTCGCTATGTGATTTGCTTGTTCTTCATCTTTGAACTTGTTTGATTTCAAAACCCTAACTCCTTTGGACCTATTCGAGTTTCTGAAGATTGTTTCATCTACTGCTCGACTGAGTTTCGAAATCTTTGTTTCAACCTTTGTTTCTTTATATGATTCTGATTTCCTGCTAAACTCTTCTAGGGTCTTTCTATTGGACCCTCTGCATGTTATTTGATGCTCTCCCTCTTCTTTGCCACTAAGATGACTACCATGTTCCTATAGTTCACTACTTACTTTTGTGATTGCATGCCGCTTTTTCTTTGTCCTAAATTCCACCTCGCATGCCTAACACTTGTGCACTCTTTATATATGCTGAGCTTCCCCTCTAAAATGACTTTGAATTTTTGACTGATTTCAGACCTATTTTGTGTAAGTATGATTGATTCTTTCCTTGTTGTGCTAATTTCCCTGTTACTTGGTTTGATTCGAAAACTTTCCTTAGCCTTTCTGACTTGGTTTACTCATGAACTAGTAATTTCGAATCCCTGACTCCTTGATTTACTATGTACTGATTGATTTTATTGGGTATCTTACCTTATTTGTTTAACCGTGTATTTTAAAGATTCTTCCCTTAATTAAACTCCTATGTATTTACCCCTAATTGCCTACTTTGCTCAAAATGCTTGTCAATCTCTTTCCTTAAACGATTTCTGTTCATTACCGTTTAAGTTTGAACTCCTTAATTAAAGGAAGTTCTTCCACTGATTGATTTTAATTGGCACACGGTTATTTCTTGCCTTATTTTCTGCCTGTTTTCACACTATAAATACCTGCTCTTTCATTGACACAACACACACGAACACTCTTAGTTTTCTGAACTCACACTCATATTCAAAAGCATTCTCTCTTGTTACTTGTGTTATGGCCTGTTTTTCAAGTACTGCTACTGCTGTATTTTGCTTCTGTGAAACTGATATGTCCTGATTAAGGTTTTCAGCAATCACAACAATGTGTTTATTTACTACCTTTACCTGCATGTCTGCCTACTGCCTATGTATAGTTCAATGCTTACTTTAGCATGCTGTAATTTTCTTCTGTCTATTCTAAATCTATTGTGTATCCCAAAACCCCACTCCCTATGTGTTTATGCTATGGTTTGAGGAATGGCAGTACTAAAAATTATTGTCCATGACTCAAACTTGATCCCCTGGGATCCTAGCCTCTAATATGATGTGTTCTAGTAGACTTATAGGCATGCCAACATCCTCCATTGTTGGGCATGCCTAAAGCTTGTCCTAGCCTAAGCAATAGGCTCTTTGCAATTCCCCTATTCCCTGAACCCCTTTTGTGTACTTGTTTGTAGCTGCTTCCCTCTCCTTTATTCCTTAGAATTTTGTTCTTCACTTGCACTCTCTCTTAGACTTTAAGTTCTGCCCCCCTCTTGTGAGCCTTGCCTTGGGACCCTTTGAGCTCCCTCTGAACTTGGACACTTGAGGACTGGCCCGTCCACACTGCACTTGTCCCTATTCTGGTGATACAATTTGGGTGTGAGCACTTCCCGGAGTCCCATTGAGGCTCTTAGGGAACTTTGACACACTCAGATCGGAGAAAGGCTTTGGATCAGTGGTCTTTGAGTTGGTGTATCTCATAATTCAGACAGAAAGTCTGAATCAGGCTCTCCTTTGGTTGTACTTTTTTTTACTCTTCCTGATGTAATTTTTATTCATTCTGGTTTGTAATAAGTTGTAATAAACGCTTGGGGATGGCTAGTGAAAAAGGGTGGGTAACTATGCATGCAAAGGGTAGAAATCATGTCTATAGGTCTATTGTAATTTTGCATATTTCAAATACATATAGAAATCATGACTATAGGACTACTATATTCCTGCATATCCAACCTTCATATAGAAACCATGTCTATAGGTATTCTAAATTCTGCATATTCAAATAGAAATCATGCCCATGGGTCTATTCCGAATTCTACATATCCAATTTCGTGTAGAAATTATGCATGTAGGATTGTTCAATTCTGCATATTCAACTACATCTAGATACAATGTTTATATGTCTTAAACAAATTTCGCATCTAGATACCATGTTTATAGGTTTAAAACAAGCCTCGTGCATTTAGATACTATGTCTATAAGGCTTCTGCATTTTTACCCCATGTCTATAAAGTTTAAAATCAGCAACGCATAGAAAGCATGCCTACAGGAATTTCTAATTAAATCTGATTCGCCTCACTCAGTGTTAGATATAAAATCAGCAATAATGGATACTAGCAGTTGCAGAACTTGTAATCAATTCGTTTAAATTCAGCCTCTCTTTAATAATCCGAATCGCTCACTTGACCAAAGTTTAGCAATCATGCCTATATGGTTTTCAAATGATTTGTTCGAGTTTTAATGTCTTATTACCTTCTAAATTTAGTAGATATCATGTCTATAGGACCCCTTCTTAACACTTAGGCAAGCCATAGGGTAAAATTATAAACTGAATCTGTTTTAACAATTACAACCAGTAGGCAGGCCTGATTCGGGCTTCTTATCTGAATTATGTAATGAACCAGCCTGCCTCAACTCTTATTTCTCTCTCACATTAGTATTTAATCAGACCTAAACTGTATGTGAAAGTCATGCTAATTATGTGATTTTTCTGTTCAAGGAGGTATAACTGAACCCCTGTTTGTTTATATGTTTTTCCCCTAAAATGTGCAATATGTGTTTTGTATGTTGCCTTAGATTTTTACCTTTCAAAACCTCAAATAAGCCCAATATCCCGTCCCTTTTAGGATTAGTAGTCCTAAGTGCCTCCGGGACTGATAGGATTAGGTAATAGCATGCAATAAGAGACAAATTTGCATTTTAAATACCCTAACGGGATGGGATGGATAGATATGGATATGATGACCACGCGATAATGTCACGTGTAGCCCCTCATTGAGGAGTGATTACCGGACATTGTGTGGGGTGATCCATATTATTAATAAACCTAGGACCCTTCTCCCTTTATTCTTTATTTATTTCTTTTCAGCATTTTAACTCTTTATTTTTATAATCAGCTTTTTCAAACCTTGTTTACTTTCAAACCTTTATGTGATAAAATCCCCTCTTATTTGAGCCTTATTTGTTTATATGCTAATTGTACCCAAATTCACAATAATTGTCTGGCCGGGAACCACACTAGTGGTTTCTGAGGGGTGCCTAACACCTTCCCCTTAGAATAATTTCAAGCCCTTACCCTATCTCTGGTTATCCAATTCGAACTCTTCTGGTGTCCTAATGCACCCTAATCATTAGGTGGCTACTCTTCAAAAATGCAAACCCCCTTTCCCAAAAGGAACGAGTTGTCCCTACCAAATGTCATAAACCCGATTTCGCGAGAAAAAGGGGGCGCGACACCTGTCACCATCAGAGAAAGAAAAGTACACCCATTTCTTAAAAAAGTATGAAGATATTCTTGCATGGTCTTATGATGATATGACTGGTTTGAGCACGTCTATAGTAGCTCATAAACTACCTACCAACCTAATGTGTCCTCCTGTAGAGCAGAAGCTCAGAAAGTTCAAGCCAGATATGAGTGTGAAAATAAATGAAGAAGTCACCAAGCAGATCAAAGCTAAGGTTCTCAGAGTGGTCGAATATCCTACCTGGTTGGCTAACATCCTGGCAGTTCCGAAGAAAGATGGGAAGGTCAAAGTATGTGTCGAATATCAGGATTTAAACAGAGCAAGTCCCAAAGATGATTTCCCTTTACCCAATATACACATATTGATTGACAACTGTGGCAAACATGAACTCCAATCCTTTGTGGATTGCTTTGCGGGATATCATCAGATTTGGATGGATGAAGAAAATGCCGAGAAGACAGCCTTTATTACGCCATGGGGAGGGTATTGCTATAAAATGATGCCATTTGGTCTAAAGAATGTTGGAGCCACTTATATGAGAGCCATGACAACCATTTTCCACGACATGATACACAAGGAGATAGAAGTGTACGTGGATGATGTCATCATCAAATCCAGGAAGGGTACACATCATATAGCAGATTTGAGAAAGTTCTTTGATCGGTTTTGAAGGTATAATCCGAAACTGAACCCCGTAAAATGTGCTTTTGGGGTCCCTACGGGGAAGTTGTTAGGATTCATCGTCAGCCGGCGAGGAATAGAGCTAGACCTGTCAAAGGTCAAGGCTATCCAGGACTTGCCACCTCCAAAGAACAAGAAAGATGTGATGAGTTTCTTGGGGCGTCTCAATTATATCAGCCGCTTCGTAGCACAACCGACTGTGGTCTGTGAGCCGATTTTCAAAATGTTAAAGAAAGATGCCACAACAAGTTGGACTGAAGAATGCCATAAAGATTTTGACAAAATCAAGGAATATTTGTCCACACCACAGTCCTGGTCCCGCCAGAACCTGGGAGACCTCTGCTACTTTATTTGTCCATACTAGATGGGGCTTTCGGTTGTGTCTTATGACAACACAATGAGATAGGGAGAAAAGAGCAGGCCATATACTATCTGAGTAAGAAGTTCACACCCTATGAAGCACGGTATTCTTTGCTGGAACGCACCTGCTGCGCCCTGACGTGGATAGCTCAGAAATTGAGGCACTACTTCTGTGCCTACATTACATATCTCATATCAAGGATGGATCCTCTGAAATATATTTTCCAGAAACCCATGCCTACAGGGAAACTAGAAAAATAGCAGATACTGTTGAGTGAATTTGATATTGTCTATGTGACTCAGACGGGGGTCAAGGGACAGACATTAGCAGATCTTCTTGAAGAAAATACTATAGGAGGAAAATACGAACCACCGAAAACGTATTTTCCCGATGAAGAAGTATCATTTGTAGGAGAAGATATCACCAAAACTTATGACGGTTGGAGAATGTTCTTCGATCGGGCCGAGAACTTCAAAGGAGTGGGTATTGGAGCCACTTTGGTGTCAGGGACAAGTCAACATTATCTAGTATCCGCGAAACTCAGATTTCCATGCATTAACAATATGGCAGAATACAAGGTTTGAATCTTGGGGCTTAATTTGGCCATTGGCATAAATATTCAGGAATTGCTGGTAATTGGTGATTTAGACCTTCTAGTACATCAGGTTCTAAAAAAGTGGGCTACAAAGAATACCAAAATACTATTGTATTTGCATCATGTGCAAAATTTGATGAAGAGATTCACAAAGATAGAGTTCAAACATGTTCCGAGAATCCAGAATGAGTTTGTAGATGCATTAGCCACTTTGTCCTCCATGATACAACACCCGGACAAAAATTTCATCAACCTTGTTCCAATAAGAACCAATAATCAGTCTGCCTATTGCACTCACGCTAAAGAAGAAATGGATGGGAATTCGTGGTTCCATGATATCAAGGAATACATAGCAAAAGGAGAATACCCGGAGCATGCAAATCATACTTAGAAACGCACACTCCGAAGATTATCCAACCATTTCTTCCAAAGTGGAGGAGCTCTGTACATAAGGATTTTATACCTAGGATTATTACGGTACGTTGACGCCAAGGAAGCTTCCAAACTGCTCGAAGAGATACATGACGGAACATGCGGACCACACATGAACGGTTTCGTTTTAGCCAAGAAGATATGGAAAGCAGGATATTTTTGGATGATTATGGAAACGGACTGCATCAGGTATGGACAAAAGTGTCACCAATGCCTGTCGCACCCTCTTCTTCCTCGCGGAGTCCGGGTTTCGACATTCATAGGGAGCAACTCATTTCCTTTTTGGGAATTGCGTATGGAATTTGAAGAGTCGCCACCTAACGGATTTAAGGTGCGTTAGGACACCTAAAAGCAAGTAACTCATAAAATCGGTTTGCATTATCAGAGATTGGGTAAGGGCTCGAAATAACCTTGAGGGGAAGGTGTTAGGCACCCCTCGCGGTCCATAACGGTGGGTCCCGGACAAACTCAAATTATATGAATTAGTCTTATAAACAGATAAAGAAAATTAGACAAATCGATATTATATTTAAAACAAGGAGGAAAGAGGGGTCCTAGGTTTTTTTGCCTACAGGATCACTTCTGTACAATGCTTGGTAATCCTCCCCAAGTTGAGGTGCTACACATAGCATTAGAGCACATGTCATCATATCCTTTACTACCCAATTACTCCCTCCCCCCCCCCCCCCCCCTTAGTGGTTACATAAGCGATTCTAATTAAACGTACTCTATGCGTGCATTACCCGTCCCTTTCTTATGGCCCTGGAGGTGTTTAAGACCTCTAATTATGGCAGTTCTAGACTCTCCTAAGGTGTTTAAAAGGAGAAAATCTAAGCGAAAAGAAAATACAAATAGGACATTCACATAAAGAGGCAATTAAAGGCTCACTTTTACCTCCTCACACAAGCAGACAATAGCACGTCTCAAACAACAAGATTTCAGATATTTCAAGGGGTCCTAGAGCAGGATATCTAGGTGAGCAAATAGAATATACGCAGCATTGTGTTAAAGTGAAGCAATAGAGACCTAATCAGTTTGCCTACTGATTTTAGGGTTTGCTGAATCTGGACCATTCACAAATAACAAAAGCATAATTTTACAGTTTGCAGGATTTTAGTCGCCCTACAGGCTTGCCTAGGCGTGTATCAGTTATGTCCTATGAACATGGTATCTAGTCATTAATCAGAAGTACAATAAACCAGTAAACAATTTTAAGCAGGCAGTATGGTTCATTAGATCCTATAGGCATGCTGTCTAGGTGTAGAGACTGATTTTAGACTTATAGACAATGGTACCTAAATGCAGCAATTAGTTTTAAAACCTTATTTGCACGCAGAAAACTGATTTAAACCTTGTTGGCATGCAGGGACTGGTTTTAAATTTACAGGCATGGTGTCTAGAATGTAAGATTGATTTAAAACCCTATAGGCATGGTTTCTAAGTCCAAATATGCTAAAATCCTATTAGCATGAATTCTAAGTGAAGAAATTGATTTAAAACTTATAGGCATGGTATCTAAAACACAGTATTGATTTTAGCACCTATAGGCATGGTATATAAATGCACATAATCAAACAAACGTTACAATAACTTATAGGCATGGTTTTTAAGTGCTAAATATGTTGAAATCCTATTAGCATGAATTCTAAGTGCACAAATTGATTTAAAACTTATAGGCATGGTATCTACCAGTTCCCAACAAAATATATATAAGAATCCCTCCCAGTTTTACTAATATCTCAATATCTATTTACAAGGAAATTATTACATACCATATGAATTACAGAAGGAACAAACTATGCTATAAGGAGCCTGAATAGAGGCCCAAAGTGAACCTGGAAATTCCAGGCCTTCATAGAGTCCAAAATGCCATAATTTGATAGTGTCCAAGAGGAAGTATCCTGGTGCGTCAAAGTTCCCAAGGGCCTCCGGGACCCCGGGCAATGCTCACACCAAGATCCTTTAAAATGGAGAAGTGGTTACGTGCAGTGTGGAAGGGCCAACCCCAGTATGCCAAAGTTCGGAGGAATCTCATGGATTCTTAGGCAGTGCGCACACTGGAGGGGCGGAATCTTAAGTAATCTAAGAGTAGGAGTGAGAGTGCTTGAAATGGTTGGAATAACCTTAGGAAAATAGTATAGAAGTAAAATATTTAGGAGTGAAAAATACTTTAGGAGTATAAATAGTTTAGAAAACATATTAGGGGGTGAAAACATGTTGAAAACATTCTAGGAAAAGAAAGGTTCGACAAACAACAACACCATATTGCCCAGATTCAACTTCAGTTTGTTAATTAACTCTAGGTGAGGACAAACAATTTTGCAGATAGGGATCAGGGGGTTAGGAACATAGGAAGCTTCAATCAGAAACACATAAACAAGATACGAGGGAGAGAATATTGAACAACAAGTACATAGAACAAGCAAGGGTTGATTGACAACTAGCAACCAAATTCATAGCATTCATTAGAACATAGACTACTGATTTAGAGTCCTAACAGGAAAGTCATACTTGATTCTAAGTAGTAATAGACAGTAAAGCACATAGATTGATTGTAGGAATAGTCATGCTGAGGATAGGGGTCTACTACACAGAATTATTCATGCCAATTAAAGTTAATTAGATAACATGAGAGTCTGAGACACAAAATAAGCATGCTGGTTGGAGGAAGTAAACAGGAAAGATGGAAGTACTTAAACAAAAGTAAACATGCTGACTAAGACAATACACAAGAAGAGTGAAACTTAGACATACTGATCAGGCAGTAAACAGAGTTATCTAGGCAGTAGTTACACTAGTACATAAAAGACATAGCCTTAGCAGAAACGAAGCAATGATGAGCACATAGATTTTAACTTCATAATGACATTGAGGTAGGAACATACTAGTTAAGGAAGTAGAAACAAAAGGTAAAGTAGGCGGGATTCAACAGTCTAGCCTTGGCTTTCAGCCGGCTAGACAAGCAATGAACACAAGTAGCAGAGAGAGAGATGGGAGAAAGTTTATGTGTTTGGGTGTGTTTGAACTATTTGTTCCTCTGTTTGAGAGGCAGAATGAGAGTGTATATATAGCACTTAGGGAGTAGAACAAATAAGGTAAAGAGAATCAGAGTTCAATCAATTAGGGATCAATCAAACAATCACAAAATCAATTTCTATAGGGAAGTCCGGGAAAGACCCCTTTAATTGGGGAACAGTCAATTAACGGTCATAATAGGGGGTTCAATTAAAGAAATGAATCAAAATCATACCATGTAGGGAGTCAGTGAAATCTCCAAACTACTATCGACTAATTAAGGCAAGTAAGAAAAATAGGGAAGCAGGTCACAAATAAGGAAGCCAGTAAAATCCTGGCACGCTGATGTTAACAGCGCAATTAACAGGAAACAATTGGTAAAAATCTTCAAGGAGTACTGATTTCATAGGAAAGAATTATTTGAATCCTTAAATGGAAATCAACCAAGTAAGAATCCCCAAAGGGTCCTGATTTTAACAAGAAAGAAGATCGTTCAGATCCTTAACAGAAATCAATCAAGTAAAAAAAATTCCACAAAATACTGATTTTAACAAGTAAAATCATTTAGGTCTCTAAATAGAATAAGTCAATATGACTGGCTCACAGAGATAAACACAATATCGAAACAAAATCGAAAAAATCAGTATAACACACAGAATCATCTAGAGTTTGAGTATGCATGCCAAAATTATTCAAGATACAAAAGAAACAATCATTAAAAACACTGAGAAGTTAGAAAAATCTTTGAAGAAAAGTCTGGGATGAACCCTAATTTTAGAAAGAGTAAACAAAGTCGAAACAATTAATTAAACCAAGAGATTTTTAAAGGAAAACACCTAATAATACTCGAAACACTTCAGATCTATAAAGATCTGAGAAGAACGGTAGTGAAACTAGGGTTTTCAGAAAATAGTAGAGATGAAGAGAATCGGTCGAAAACTCATGGATTCGTACTAGAAACAAGAGAAAATCCATACTCACAAACGAAAGTGGCCTGAGACAGGTCGGTAAACAACTTTCAAGCCAGAACAGGTTGGATTTCCATGAGATCTTCTCAAGGACTCATGAAATCAAACAGCTAGAAGGTATAAGAGATCGGTGGTGGTTGGAGAATGCACGTAAACACCATAGAAGGGAGGTTCTCGCCGGTGATGGCGATTAGGGTTAGGGTGAGTTGAGAGAGAATTGGAGGGTTGAGGGAAACGGGTGACGGCGGAATGAAAAGAATGACTAGGGTTTGGGGTCATTTGGAATAAAAAAGGAAAGAATGAATGGTGGTCGTTGATCTCTGTGATCAACGGCCAAGATTAGAAGGGTTTGGGGCCGGGAAGAAGTATTTAGGGTTTGGGCTGAGTAGATTTGGGCTTGGTTTAATTAAATTGGATTGGAGGGGATCCGATTTTGGGTATAAATTAGGGATTATTTGTTGAATACCCATTTTACTAAATAAAATAATTTTAAAATAGCTAATTAAGTGATAAAAATTAATTTTCATGCATGGAGGTGATTTGAAATAATTGCTTAATATTATTAAAATATAAAAAGCCATTTTCTGTATAGATAATGTAGTTATACATATGTAGGGGCTATTTTTGCAAAATATGCAATTATAGTCTTAAAAATGCAAATGTAATTATAAAAGATACAATTAAAATATTTGAACACTCATATGAACATAAATGATGAATTTAGATGATTAAATCATCATAAAATAATATGAGGGATAGTTTTGAACATTTATGTAATTAAAAAAAATGCATAAATAAATGGATTTAGGGCCTTTAAAAATTGTAGAAAAAAAATTGTAAAATACTTGTGCGTGTTTGTAAATGCATGTACAATATTTTGAAAGTATTTATGCATATTTAAAATATATGAGGGAACTCAATACAACAAGTGCACCTTGGCAACTCCCTACTTGCTGGTCTACGGTACTGAAGCTGTGATTCCCGCGGAAATCGAAATTCCTTCTTTAAGAATCATACAAGAAGCTGAACACAGTGATGCAAAATGGATAAGAAGTCGCTACGAGCAATTAGCTCTTATTGGCAGGAAAAGAATGAATGTGGTATGTTATGGTCAACTTTACCAAAACAGAACGTCCAGATCTTTCAACAAAAGGGTCAGACCTAGACAGTTCACACCGGGCAAGGTGGTGCTGAAGCGGATCTTCTCGCATCAAGATGGAGCCGAAGGGAAATTTTCACCCACTCGGCAAGGGCCCTACATGGTTCACAGAGTACTAACAGGAGGAGCACTCATACTCGCAGAAATGGACAGAGAAATTTGGCCAAAGCCTTTCAATTCAGAAGCAGTCAAGAGATACTACGTTTAGATTGTTTACATTTCTTCATGTAATGTAACTGAACCGCTTGACCTGATTTCTGTTTAAGATGGGATACGTAGGCAGCCCTGTGGATTCAGTCATAACTCAATAAATCTTCGTTTTCAACATGGTCAGAAACTGGGGCAGAATTTTGAGGAGGACCCTCAAAATTCCGGAGCAACTCCAGCCAATTTCATCATATGCGAAATGGTCAAAGAATCGCTTATCAAACTGGGGTAGAATTTTGAATAGGACCCTCAAAATTCTAATGCAAAGAAGTTTCAATGTCTCTAAGGTGTCACAGTCATTGGTTCGTCTAATTTACTTGATATTGCATACTACTATGTTTTTAATAACTACGTTGATCAAATGCACACATATTTTTCTCGAAAACTTTACTTCTATAAATAGCCAGATGCTACCCATGGTAACTTGAGCAGGATCTCGATACAAAGCAAAGCAAAGCAAAGCAAGCAGGCCAAGGCACGAACCAATCTTCCCCACAAAACTCACGATTTTCTATTGATGCAGGAACAAGGAGTATTAGAAAATACACACATATCAAAATCACTACCTTCATAAAAAAATTTCCAAACACAAACATATCTCCAGCTAAGAAATGCTCTGCTACCACTCATTGTCTTTTCTTTGCATAAGGCTAAGCATTGCCTCCCTAATTGCATGAGACTAAGAATTGTCTCCCTTTCTTTGCATGAGACTAAGCCCTGTCTCTCCTTTTTGCATGAGGCTAAGCCATGCCTCCTCAATTGCATAAGGCTAAGCATTGCCTTTCTTTGCATGAGACTAAGCCCTGTCTCCCCTTTTTGCATGAGGCTAAGCCCTGACTCTTGAATTGCATAAGGCTAAGCATTGCCTTTCCTTGCATGAGGCTAAGCATTGTGTCCCATTTTGCATGAGGCTAAGCTTGCCTCCTTAATTGCATAAGGCTAAGCATTGCCTTTCCTTGTAAGAGACTAAGCCCTGTCTCCCTTTTTTGCATGAGGCTAAGAACTGCCTCCTCAACTGCATAGGCTAAGCACTGCTGATGATAGGCTATAATTACGTATTTTAGTCGATTATTATACTCTAATTTACTGCACTTTAGTTGAGTTTGCGCTTTAATCACTAGTGTTTTGCACTAACGGTGTGTTTTATGCCTTGTAGGAGTGATTCCGAGTTATATAGATGTTATGGAATGAATTCAAGTGATTTGGAGCTTTGAAGTCTGAGTAAAAGCCCAAGGAATTAAGTCGGGATCGTATTCGGGGATAACCGGATGATAGAGCAATAAAATGAAGAATCGAGTAGGCATATTGCGCACTGTCTAGTAAAATGCACATAACATTTTGCTCAGAACCCATTTGGGCTCCACAATATATGGTTGGAAAGCTAACTCAAAGGGCTAAAACTTTTATGTTTTACGTTTTTCCAAATTCCAAACGAAATAGGGTCAAATATGCGGTAGAAACCGCGACCGCGGAGCTGAGGCGGGCTGAGGCAGTATACCTGCCATATACCGCGGTTGTCCGCGGTTGACCGCGGCCGCGGCAGTCCAGACGTGAAATATTGTCCTTTTTGTAGGAGAAGATATAATTGTTTGGGCCCGACCCTACTTGGTATATAT
This sequence comes from Nicotiana attenuata, assembly GCF_001879085.1. NCBI lineage: Eukaryota > Viridiplantae > Streptophyta > Magnoliopsida > Solanales > Solanaceae > Nicotiana > Nicotiana attenuata. Next base: position 21,917 of record NW_017672815.1, read on the forward strand.
ACATGAAAAAATGGTATTTTAGGGTTGGACACACTTTAGACATAATTTAGACCTAAGGAGCCGGAGATTCGACCTAAGGAGGCAAGAACACACTGGGATCAAGGCGGGAATTCTTCAACGAGTTTTTCCTTCTTCTTCCTATTTCCATTATTGGTTATGAATTCTGGTATTGTATTTTTGCATACTATTATGAATAGCTAATTCGTTTTCTAGGGTTTTGATAGAACCTTTTGTAGGATAAATTCTTGTTATGTTTTTATATAATTGAGCCGTTGGATTTCTCTACTTGTTCAACTACGTGTTTATTGTTGTTGATTGAATGGTCATCGATTGACTGTGCCTATTTAGTATGTACTGCTCAAAAGAGAGTACATATTTAGGTAGTTGTTGAACAACGTCACTCCTAACGTATGTGACAAATCAATACATTGGGTTTAAAGGTAGGTTTAGAAATAACAAAGCCTTGACGTGGTCATAGTGAGCGGTTAGATGAGCCAACTAGTGTAGTTCGAGAGAATATGTCTAGTAAATTGTTGTAGTTGCTCGAGAGAGAATTACGGCACCTAAAGTGCTCACGATCAGTAGAGAATGCATTGGCAAAATTGTAGGGAACATAGATAGAAGGATTCCAACAATTGGGAAAATCATAACTCTAGACCTCCTTAATTTAGTCTCCAACTCTTTGTCTCGTTAGTTGATAATTTTATCGCTTTGTAGTATTTGCTAGTTAATTAGTTAGAAATATAAATCTCAATCTTTATAATTTAGAAAATTGTTCGATCTTGTCTTCTTAGTGATATTAAACAGATACAGCTAAGCCTTAGTTCTCTGTGGGATTCGACTCCGGACTTTTAGACCAGATTATATTTGCAGCGACCGCTTATCCTTTTTAGGACTAGAGTTGGGCGTGATCAATTTTTTTTTTTGTGTGTGTTTTTTTTATAACTGTTGATTTGAGTAACATGACACCTTGGAATTATGGGAATTTAGGTGTAGATAATTCTACTATTGATCTCCATACATATTGTGAAGGAAACCACCCGTGGCAAAATTTTCAAAACACTCCTAAGAGCGAGTTATGTGCACCAACTCAATCTTATTTGTGGAATGTGTGTGATGTGTGTGGTGGTAAAAATGGTCACCTTCATGGTTGTGCTTATATTTCTTATTTTCCCCCAACCCCTTACTATGATGGTTCTACCTTTTCTTGTGAAGTTAATAGGAACAAAGAACCTGGGAATACAGACCTGAAAGAGATCAAGGATATGCTAAAGTGTCTTCTGGAACAAAACAATGAGAAACAATTGTACATAGAAAGGCAAGAGGCAACTATTCGCAAGTTGGAGGCTCAATTGAGTCAAGTGGTTGGAGCTTTTAATGCTCAACAAGCCAATATTGAGGATAGCAGCCAAGAAGAGCATGAATTTGAGGTGTTAATTGGGGAGGTGTTAATTGCTGACTCTAGTATCATTGATGTTGAGGATGTTGGAAGTCCTGAAGTTCATGTGTTTGAGCACATTGGTCCACACTCCAGACATTTTTCCACATTATTTTTGGATGATGATATGGAAATAGAGTCATCTGAACCAATCGAAGAGTCAGGGAATGAGGAACAAGGTGCATATATTCTGGAATTTTTCTTGCCAGAAAGTCAGGATTACATACCTCATACAAAGGCCAAGCAGTGCAGAATACTACATTATTTTCTTGGGCCAGTTAGATTCGTTCCACCGCCCCATGACCATAACATAAGCTTGAATCAAAACTTGGGGTTCGATTCATAAGCTCAAGGTGGATGGAAAAAGTGATTCACATCGTGTCGCGACGTTAAATCAAGCGCTTGTTGGGAGGCAACCCAGCTTTATTGCTTTCTTTTATTTTTTATTTTATTTTTTTTAATTGTATTATTTTGTAGTGTCAATTTTTTATTTTCTAGGAGCATGGAAAGCAAAGGTATTGAAAGGATGCAACAACAAACCAAATGGTTGGAACTAAGTGTGAGGTACCCGCATGAAGGACCAAGCTTGGGAGAAGTCTGAGTACCCCATGAGCTGTTAGTGCTTCGGCCTTTCGCCTTCCAGGGAGTCTCTTTTACCCTATTATTAGTTATGGTGTGCATTGGGGACAATGCACAATTTTGAGTGTGGGGTGAGGAGATTGTCTGGGTGACTTTCTATGCTATTTTAGTTGTGTTAGTTTAATTAAATATTTTTTTATGTTTTTAGAAAAACGAAAAAAAAAAGTTTGGACTTTTCCCGACGATGGATCTATTAGACAATTTTCTTGAGGGATTTAAGTCTAAAGAAAAAAAACAAAAGATTTTCTTTGTAGGTAGTGTAATAACTCCCCCTTGGTTTTTCTTTGTGCCGCGGTTCTTTTCCAAGGGTTTTATTTGAACCGGGTGTAGTTAGTTTTTTTTTTGGGAGTAGGAGCCATTGTGTTGTGTTTTGAATTGAAGCAATATCTCTTGACTTGATTATGCCTTGAGAATAGTGAGTACTTTGGCTGTGACGCTTAGGCTCAGTTTTTGACTCTTGTATAAGTACCTTAAATTGTATGATTTTAACTTTGCTTAACTGCTTTGACTAGAGTGTCTTGATGAGTCCAATCCTGAGCTAGTTATGTTCCATGTGTGTGTAAGGTTTTGTGTTATTCTATGCATTGCATTTGATGCCTAGAACTTGCCCCGTGCGTTTGCAAAGCGAAATAGTAGTTTTGTTCAGTCTTAGAAGTGATATAGGCATTTCTTTGTTGAGCCATATATATATTTTACCCGCCTAATTGTAATGTAACGTAGTTAACCACTTTGAGCCTATAATCCTATTTCTTTGGCAACCACATTACAAGCCTTACCCATTTGTTTGAATTAACCATCTATTTGAACCATTTAACCTCTCATGAGCACTTGAATAGTCATGAACTTTGTAAAAATTAAAGTGTGGGGTGGTTGGTTTGGCTTTTGAGTGGAACTAATGAAATAAGGAGAAAGGTGCACTGTTTTGAAAAAGTAAGAGCCCCTTGATTTGAAAAGAAAAAAAAAGGAAAAAAATATATATAGTTGGATTGTTGTGAAAAATATTCCTTGATAAGTGGTGGCTCTTGATGTAAGTGTGCTTAAAAAAAGAATGGGTAATATACATTGAGGTGAATGTGGAGTTTGGTTTGACATAAGCATGTGGTTTGAATGTTAAAGTATATGTATTAAAGTGCTTAGGGAGGTGTAGTCACTCTTATATCTAAATGTATCCTACCCGTCCCGTAGCCTACATTACAACCAAATAAAGTCTTAATTGATCCTAGATTGAATGAGCTCGATTAGTGGAATAATACACTACGGGCAAGCTTATGGTGAATCTTTTGTGGCATATGAATGTTATTTTTGAGAGTGAGTGAATTCTTTCTATCTTGAGTTCCTAAGTGTTCTTAAATTTTATTGTGTGGAACTACTCTCTTTTATTGTGTGAGGGCACTTGATTCATGAAGGAAAGGTAATGTCAGTGACCTCTATGTTAGAGTAAGTGGGTAAGTTGTGAATAATGCGTGCTACTTGTGAGTCAAATCTTGAGGTGAAGATGTTACGCTTTTGTGCTTAGTCTATTTTAAATACTCTTGGTGTGATGAGTTAGGAGAATTGTTTTAAAAGGTCGTGTCTATATAAAGTGTAGTTTGATTGCTCAAGGACGAGCAATGGTTTAAGTGTGGGGTGTTGATGATAGGCTATAATTACGTATTTTAGTCGATTATTACACTCTAATTTACTGCACTTTAGTTGAGTTTGCGCTTTAATCGCTAGTGTTTTGCACTAACGGTGTGTTTTATGCCTTGTAGGAGTGATTCCGAGTTATATAGATGTTATGGAATGAATTCAAGTTATTTGAAGCTTTGAAGTCTGAGTAAAAGCCCAAGGAATTAAGTCGGGATCGTATTCGGGGATCAACGGATGATAGAGCAACAAAACGAAGAATCGAGTAGGCATATTGCGTACTGTCTAGTAAAATGTACAAAACTTTTTACTCAAAACTCCATTTGGTCTCCACAATATATGGTTGGAAAGCTACCTCAAAGGCCTACAACTTCCATATTTTACGTTTTTCCAAATTCCAAATGGAACAGGGTGAAAAACGCAGTCGAAACCGCAAGCTGAGGCAGTATACCTGCCATATACCGCGGTTGACCGCGGCCGGGGCAGTCCAGACGTGAAATATTGTCCTTTTTCGTGTAGGAGAAGGTATAATTATTTGGGCCCGACCCTACTTGGTATATTTACATGAAAAAACGGTATTTTAGAGTTGGACACACTTTTGACATAATTTAGACCTAAAGAGCCGGAGATTCGACCTAAGGAGGCAAGGACACACTAGGATCAAGGCGGGGAATTCTTCAACGAGTTTTTCCTTCTTCTTCCTATTTCTATTATTGGTTATGAATTCTAGTATTGTGTTTTTGCATACTATTATGAATAGCTAATTCGTTTTCTAGGGTTTTGATGGAACCTTTTGTAAGACCAATTCTTGTTATGTTTTTATATAATTGAGCCGTTGGATTTCTCTACTTGTTCAACTACGTGTTTATTGTTGTTGATTGAATGGTCATTGATTGACTGTGCCTATTTAGTGTGTACTGCTCGAGAGAGAGTACATATTTAGGTAGTTGTTGAACAACAACACTCCTAACGTATGTGAGAAATCAATACATTGGATTTAAAGGTAGGTTTAGAAATAACAAAACCTTGACGTGGTCATAGTGAGCGGTTAGATGAAGCCAACTAGCGTAGTTCGAGAGAATATGTCTAGTAAATTGTTGTAGTTGCTCGAGAGAGAATTACGGCACCTAAAGTACTCACGATCAGTAGGGAATACATTAGCAAAATTGTAGGGAACATAGCTAGAAGGATTCCGACAATTGGGGAAATCATAACTCTAGACCTCCTTAATTTAGTCTCCAACTCTTTGTCTCGTTAGTTGATAATTTTACCGCTTTGTAGTATTTGCTAGTTAATTAGTTAGAAATATAAATCTCAATCTTTATAATTTAGAAAATTATTCAATCTTGTCTTCTTAGTGATATTAAACAGATACAGCTAAGCCTTAGTTCTCTGTGGGATTCGACTCCGGACTTTTAGACCGAATTATATTTGCAGCGACCGCTTATCCTTTTTAGGACTAGAGGGCGTGATCAACTGCCTTTCCTTGCATGAGACTAAGCATTGTCTCCTATTTTGCATGAGGCTAAGCCCTGCCTCCTTAATTGCATAAGGCTAAGCATTGCCTTTCCTTGCATGAGACTAAACATTGTCTCCCATTTTGCATCAGGCTAAGCCTTGCCTCCTTAATTGCATAAGGCTAAGCATTGCCTTTCCTTGCATGAGACTAAGAATTGTCTCCCATTTTGCATGAGGCTAAGCCCTGCCTTCTCAACTGCATAAGGTTAAACATTGCCTTTCTTTGCATGAGACTAAGCATTGTCTCCTAATTGCATGAGACTAAGCACTGTCTCCCTTTCTTGCATGAGGCTGAGCATTGCCTCCCTAATTGCATGAAGCTAAGCCCTGCCTCCTCAACTGCATAAGGATAAGCTCTGCCTTTCCTTGCATAATATCGAATGCTATGCTACTTGAAATCTAGCACTATTTTTTGCTTTCCCGGGGCTAAGCTCTGCCACAATCTTATGCAAGACTAAGCTCTGTCTCGTTTCGCTTCTTATATGACCAAGCATCATGTCTTTGCATCTCATTGGCTGAAATATCGCATAGTCCGAAGGCATCATCCTCATAGCCTGAAGACACCATTCCATGGCCTGAGGATATCTCAATATTGCACATCACTATTAAAAGGCATCATAGTTCAGAGTCACCATTTTCATAGCCCGAGAACATCATTTTATGGCTTGCGAATCCCTTATCATGCGATTCATGGCCCAGGACATCATGGTCTAAGGACAGTATCCTCAGTGTCCAAAGACAATTTTCATGGTCCAAAAGGAATTTGCATCATGTTTAAATTCTCGCAACAATCCATATATATTTGAGTGCATCGTGTTTTAAATTTTGCATATAATCCAGGAAGTAACCGCTCTTCAAACGGGAGCAATCTTCACTCCAGTTTCCACGTTCACATCCTGCAATTGTTTCAAACATAACCAACCACCATCAATTACCCATTTTTTACTCTATGACCATTCAGATATTTCCATAACGTTTCATATTAACATTGATGACTCCCTGTAAACTCATACGATACTGTCCTACCCAAAAGAACCCTTTCCCAAACACACGACCCTTCCTACAACAACTTCCTCGGTTTCGTCTGCCGTTGGATCTAGAACTTCACATGGCCTGATTTCCGTAAAACAGGGATATGTAGGCAACTCAGAAACCGGACTTCGGCTTCCATTTTTTAAAATCATCCCATTCGGTCAAAATCAGCCATCATTTCTTTACCTGACAATTCTTTCATCATTCTCGGGTAAAGAGAGACAGCTGTTGATACCCAATTTTTCCCTCACAGTTTTAAAAATGTATATATACTTTCAAAATAGCATATTTGCATCATCATTTAGTTTACAAACCTATACAAAAATTTTCATAATTTTTAGAAGCTCTTAATTAATTTCTTTCTGCATTTTATTATATAAATATCCAATAAGTATCCTTAAAATTATTTTTTATTAATCATCCAAACTTATTATTTACACCAATATGTATGCTTTTAAATATTTTACTTCATTTTTCATAATTACATTTGCTTTTTTAGGCTAGTTGCATATTTTTGCAATAATAGCCTATATTCATGTATAATTACATCATTTATGCCAAAATAACTTTTTATATTTTTATAATGTTAAGTTATTATTTTCAATCATTTTAATACACAAATAATATTTTTGTTATTTATTAATTATTTTTATAAATTATTTTTTTTATAAATATTGGGTATCTAAATAACAGCCCCACTTTTAAACTAATTTCGAACCAATAAATGGCCCAAAACCCTAAAAAATCTAGCCCAAATACCCCAGCCCAAACCAGATTAGCCCAACCCTCTAAACCCGACCAGTAACCCATTTAAACAACCCGACCCAACCTTTATTTTAAATCCTGGCCGTCGATCTCTAAGATCAACGGCCCACATCTAATCCGCCTTTTTAATTAACCCATTAACCCCCAAACCCTAACTATTCCCTCTAACCCGCCGCCCCTAAACACTCTCCACTCCCCCTTCTTATTCAACTAATCCCTAATCGCCGCCCCCCTAAAACCTTCTTCTAATCCCGCTAAATATGGGATTCGATTGCCATATCTTGCCATATCTGACCCCCTTTTGGTACTGGTTGTTCTCTTATGGTATTACTTAGGTGCTTGCCTAAACATGGAAAGTAAATCTCTTCCAAAATCGAACCAAAATGGTTCAAATCTCTGATTTTGAATGATATTCTGTCTATATACGTTCTACGCTACTGTGTGAGTTCGATTTTTGTTTAGATTGAGTTGATTTACATTTTCCTAAAAACTAGGATTTACAGATCTCTTAAATTGATTTTCAGACCGAATTTCATGTTTATTTACCTTATTTATCGCTTAAATTACTCTGTTTCCCTTGTTTATTGTTCGATTTTTACCACTATATAAACCCCTCCCCCATTCCCTTTTGGACAGACTTCAATCGCCAATTTTCACTGAAAATATTTGGGCTTTTACTTTGTGTTCACTTGTTATTTTGTTCAGTTTGGTTCTTGGCCGGCTGAAAGCCATGGCCACCGAATTTCCTACTTTTCGACCTTTCTTGGGTGTGAGTACTGCCTTGGGTTCTTGAAGCCCTCGAGAACTTGTCGCATCTGAGATTCTAGGTCCTGATTGTAGTTCTTTTTCTTGTTTGTTAATCAATAACTGGTTAGTTCTAAACCTTCGCAATGTTTATTCCATTATGTGCCAATTAGCATATCTGTGTTCTCTGAAATTGCATATGATTCCTTGACTTTCTTCATGTGTAATTCTGCCTATAGCATGAACTTCTCCAGCATTGTATCACGCCTAAACTTTGGTCCTAAAAATGTGTTTGTATCTAACTTAGGCAATTTGAACAATTCGAAGCATGTTTAGCCTAATGTTATTGATAATTTGAGTGCTTTGCCTTGATTATATGGCCTAATCCATGTTCCCTGCCTGATTCTGAATTTCTAGTGAATAATTGATGTTATTAGTATGCCCGTTAAAACCTTCACCCTAAGTGTGTAGTGTGCTCCTATGACTATGTTTTGTCACTCATTGTGTTCTTTCCCTACCTAGTTTTGTACCTCTAGTGATTAAGTGGAAGCTCTCAGACTAGTTTTGCCTAAATTATGATTCTGCTTGCTTCATTAGTATAAGTTATATTGTTTGATCCCTGTGTTTAGCATAATTTGATCCTTTAGGTTTTAAACTTGTTGCATTAATGACAATTATTCATCTTACTAACGTGTTGCTCCTTGCCTATTAACTGGGTAATCCTATAAGCTTCAAGCTCCTTGTTTCTTATCAATATGTCCCCTGTCCCAATGTGTTAAGTGAGAATTTGCAGTATCAATTTGTTTCCATGAATTCATGCACCCACTGTGTTGACATGTTCATTATGTGATCATTCTGTAGTGTTTGCAAATATTTTTCCAAACCTTATTACTTTACTACTATTTTCATTGGTTGTTCCATGTTCTGAGTTCCTAATTCTTGGCCGGCTAAAAGCCAAGGCCCCCCTAAAACTTCTCTAGTAACCTCCCTAGTATGAGCACTGCTCGGGGTCCACTTTGAGACCCTTGTGAACTCTGACACACTAGGGCCTAAGGTTCATAGCCACTTTTCTCCTTGACTACTCAATTTTGTCCCTCTCTATTCCTACTAAATAAGCCAATTGGCTTGTGTAAATGACTGTTTTCTGGATCCTTTGATCAACTATGGCTACTGGGTTTGGTTCGAGTGCTCTTAAGGTTTCTGGGCTGTGGTGAAACCTGTAGGGATACAAAATTGAAGGCCTGGCTGGGCTGGGTATACGTTGGGCCTGTCTTAGGCCCAATATAGTTATTCCTATCACTTTGTAGTTTATTTCATTACTGGACCTGTAATAATACTATAATAACAATTGGGGTATTAGTAAAAATTGGGAAAATAGGTCTATTTTAATGATTGCATGAAAGGGTAGGAATCCTGCCTATAATATCGGAATGTTTAATCTGTTCAACATGCTTGCTTCTATGTGTTTCATTATATGACATGTTTCTAGGACACAAATAATATCATCTGCTCACATGTCTATTTTCACATGTTTTTGACTGCATGTTATACTACAATACAGTAATTAGTTATTCAAACTACCTCATGTTAGGTACCATTTTCGATACCCAATTTTTCCCTATAATATTTTTGAAATGCATATATACCTTTAAAACTATGCATTAGCATCAATGGCTATTTTCCCATAATTTTTACTCCTTTAAATTAATTTATTTCAATATTTTCTTCATATAAATAATTGTAAAATTGCATCACAAATGAATTTAGAACATGTCTTGATTTAATATTACTATTACGATCCTATTGAGTACAAATTATTTCACAAAATAGCCAAATTGGCACCTTTTGGCTATAATTGCAATAACTTTGCAATTATAGCCCATGCGTATATTTTTGTATTATCTTACCAGAAATTAGTTATTTGTATTTTTAAATACTAAATAACTATATTTAAAACATTTCTATGCATGAAATTCATTTTTTTATAAATAGTAATTATTTTACAAATTATTTTTAATCGATTGTTTGAGGTATTTAACAAATAGCCTCTTATATTTCAATTTTAACCCTTTTTATACCAGCTGAAAACCCCTATATATTAAACCAAAAACCAGCCCAAAACCCCTTAGGCCCAATATGTATTCACCCGACCCAAACCCCTTGGCCAATCCTGGCCGTTGATCATTTTTTATCAATGGTCCAGGACTCCCCTGCCAAAGTTAAACCAAACAACCCCCTAAACCCTTTCATTACCTCTCATTTTCGTCGCCCTTTTGTTCCCTCGTCTCTTAAATGCTCTCTAACTCTAACCCTAACTCACCCTCGTCGTCACTCACCTACTGCCCTTCTATGGTGGTTCTTCACCAACTCAGGCCTCTAATGGCCTCCTCTATGTTATGGTATCTCCATCTCCTAGATTCTTGAGGAGATTCTCAAGGGACCTAGGCAGGTCTGTTTACACCTTTGGGTTTTCTCGCCTGTTTTATGCCGTTTGGTTCGACCGTTGAGTAAGATCCTTCTTATTTTCGTCTTAAATCCATGGACTCCTAAGTCTATGTTCTCATCCCTGTTATACGTATAAAAAACCTAATTTTATCTTTGATCTTTTCAGATCTGTATAGATCTGAGATGGATCGAACGTACTTCACATGCTTTCTTGAAAGTTTTCTAGTTTTTCAAGTGATTTTCCATTTTTCCTAAAACTAGGGTTTACTGAAACTCGTCTTCTCAAAGTTTTTTTTGATTTTTGAATGTAATCATCTGTTCTAAAGTATTATGGATTGATTTCTGCTAAAATTGTTCGGACCCTAATCAATGTATGCTAAAGCCCTAATTTTCCTATATTTTGCTTCGATTTTGAGCTCTTCGTGTTACTTGTGCAAATTCGTTCTGTGTTTGATTCACATGCTTCCCTTAGTCAGATTCATTATTTTTCATACCCTGGTTCATCTCTATTAGGGTTTCTTGTTCGACTTCTCGACTGATTTCTAAGTGTTTATGAAATTGTATTTTAGCCTATTTGTTGTCTATTTGTGGAAACCTATATTCTCCTCCCCCCCCCCCCCTTTTTATCGGTACTATTTCGAATTTCTGATTTACTGATTTGCTCTGTCAAATTTATGTGCTGATTCTTGATTGTTTTCCTTATTTACGACCTTAATTAGTTTTCTTACCTTATGTGATTAGTTGTGATACTTACTGATTCTTTACTAATTATTTCCTTAATTGAACTTCTGTCTATTACCCCTAATTGCTCACTTGATTTTCTTTCCTTAAATGTATTCTGCCTTTTACCGTTGGGTAATTACCCTTAATTAAGGGAAAACTACTCTAATTTTTGTGTAATTGATTCTGGGGCTTTCTTAATTGTTGAATAATTGATTTCCTTTACCTTATTCTTCTTGCTCTTAACTACTATATATACTCTCCTCTATTCTCACTTCTGGGACACGAACATTAGTTCACCATTACACTTACACTCTAAAAACTCTCTTTCTATTCTTCTCTGTTACTTGTGATATTCATTTGCCTACTTGACAGCCAAGGCTAACCATTGCACAACCTTTGCTCTACATTCTGTGTTCTTCTTCCTAGCTGGTATGCCCCTGATTAATTTTTAAAATCTAAACCCTATGTGTTTCATTACTGCCTTAGTTCATCAGTAATGAGTTCCATTCTTGTTCCTGTTTATTGTCTTTCTTAGCATGCTCAATACTGTCTTGTTCAATATGTGATTAGCATGTCTCACTATACTTGCCTGTCTACTAGTTTATCTAACATGCCTCACCCTATTTTGTTCTATATGTGATTATCATTTTTAAGCTATGAGTGCTTGTGTGGTGCTTGCCTAGTCTGTTCATTTAAGTCTTTGCCTGCTCTGCTTTACTAATAAGATCATGCTAAATCATCTAGTCTCTCAAGGCAATTCTAGTTGTGTGTTTGGTCATGTCCAAGGTCTATGTGTTCTCAACATGTCTCTGCAATAATCTTTGTGACTAACATATCAATTCCACAAATTGTTGAGAATTATGTGCATCTGTTTTGCTTATGTGCTCCACTATACACTAAGGTGTATTTTCTGTATCCCCAACCCCTCTCTCCCTGTGTGGAATCTGTTTGCCAAAGTGTTTCTAAATTTGGTTGTTCTGTGATTTGTGTTCTGATTTCAAAGTATTTTCATACTTTTCTCAAGCTGTTTTACCGCCAAACTAGTATTGGTTTTCAGAAAATCTTTTCACCTCTAAGAGTCCTCTATATACTGTTTACCAAAACCTTTTCAAATTATGTCAAGCACTCTCACTTACCCTTAGGTTATTAAGTCCTGCCCCTCTGGTATGTTTACTTCTTAGAGATCCTTTAAGATCTCTCTGAACTCTGGCATATCAGGGCTGGCTCTTCCATACTGCACATAATCAGTCTTTATTTGAGAAAAGTCTGGGTGTGAGCACTGTCCGGAATCCTTGAGGTCCTTAGGGAACTCTGACACACCTGGACACAAATGTGGCAATAAAATCTTGAGCATTTGAGACTACTGAAGGCCTGGTACACCAAGATTTGCTTTGGGCCTACTTCAGGCTCCCTATAGCTTATTTTATATTTTATTTATGTAATTTGTTCAATCATTGGTATGTGATAATTAATTGTAAATCGATATTGGGGTGACAAGTGAAAAGGGAGGGTAGAATTGTGGGTAAAACTGGGTAGAAAACATGCTATAGGCTTTATGATCTGCAAATCTGTATTAGAATCCATGTTCTAGGACAGTGTGTTCATTTGCATTTAAACCATGATGATTTTATGCATTAGATAACCTGATTTTAGGACCTTCACGTTTATTGCTTCAGTATACTACATATCACTATTCCATGCTTTAATTTTGCACGAGTATTGTCGCTTAGAGATCCTGCTACTAGGGTAATAATCCTGTCTTAATAAAGCTGTCACTCATGTATGCATTAGATACCATGTCTTTTAGGAACTCTGTTTGCATTTCGTTGAACATGTCTCTTTCGATTGAAGTAAGTAACTGCCCATGAAAAGGTTCAAAACAGCCCCCACGTATAGACACCATGTCTCTAAACACAAATCAGTATAAATCACCTGTTATAATCTGTGTCACCTAGAACAGCATGTTTGTAGGTTGAACAATTTCCTAAGCTGTTAATCATCTCCTGTAATTGTGATTGCATACAGTCCCACGCCTAGGCAGGCCTTAGGTAACCGGTCTCTATATAAACTGGAAATTGCATTTTGATTGTGTTAAACTACTTAAGTTTTACAGGGCTATAAAACCAGTAAGTAAACAAATTTAGACCCTGCCATTGAATTCTGAAATATCGTTGCAAGATCTGTGTATTAATGATTCACTTAGATACCCTGTCCTAGGATTTTTCTAGAAATTATCTGAATCTGTGTTTTAGACGTGCTGTTTATTTGCCTATATACATGCGGAGGTAAACATGAGCCTTTTAACTGCCTTTTCCCTATTTGCTTGTCCTACATGTTATTTGTTTGTCGCCTAGATTTTGCCTTTTAAAAACCTTAGGTTTGTCTAGAACTGTCCAGATTTAGAGGTCCTAAATTCCTCCGGGGCCACAAGGAAGGGACGGGTAGCAGCACGCTTAGAGGTCGTTAATCAAACTCGCTTATATAACCATTAAGGGAAGGGTAATGGGTAGTAAAAGGATATGATGACCTGCGCGCTAATGTCACGTGTAGCCCCTCTCATTGAGGAGTGATTACTGGGCATTGCATTGTTATGATCCTGTAGGATAATCAACTTAGGACTTCCCTTTCCAACTCCTATATGTGTTTAAATTATCTAAACTTCCTTTTTCTTTGCATGTATGTGTGTTTAAGCTGTCCAAACCTCTTTTACCTTCAAAATTTCCTTGATCATATATGTGCTTAGACTGTGAAAACTAACTTTATTTGCAAATATGTGCCTACTTGTTAATTGACTGATTCACATAGTTTAAGTTTGGTCGGGACCCACCGTTATGGACCGCGAGGGGTGCCTAACACCTTCCCCTCAAGGTCATTTCGAGCCCTTACCCTAATCTCTGGTAATGCAAACTATTTACACGACTTAATTACTCTAGGTGCCCTAATGCACCATAATCCGTTAGGTGGAGACTCTTCAAATACCCAATTTCCGAAAGGAAATGAGTTGTTCCCCCATGAACGTCGAAACCCGGACTTCTTCGCGAGGAGAAAAATCGGGCGCGACAACCATGCCTATAGGATTACATTGAGTCATAAATACCTGCTCTTCACAATATTCATGTTAGATATCATGCCTATAGGATTACATTGAGTCATAAATACCTGCTCTTCACAATATTCACGTAGATATCACGCATATAGGAATATAATCAAATTAGCTGCTATTACTGTTATTGTTCTCCTAAAAAGCATGCTTATAGGAATTAAAGGATAAAAATCCAGTTTTAATTGCCAATTCTTAGATATCTTGCCTATAGGACTCTATTGCTCGCCTAGAAAGTGTGTTGATAAAATGCTGGTAATTGAACTATCGAACTGTCTCACTGCCTTATTCTGCAAACAAATTAGAAAGCATGCCTATAGAATTTGTAATACTTGTAATATGCAAATTTGTCATGTTAAGACAACAACATTGCCTGTACGTTTAAAATTCAGAATCACATAGAGGCCATGACTATAGGATTTAAAGACTCTATTCTGAAATCGTCTACAGCCTCATTACAAAACTGTTAGCGTGCATTTGTTATTTACATGTGGAGGCTAACTTGAGCCATTTGTTGTCCCTTATGTGTAGTCCTACATGTTTTGAATGTCGCTTAGATTTGTCATTTTTGAGCAACCTAGGTAAAGTCTAGAACCACCCAAAATAGAGGTCCAAAGCCTCCTAGGGCATAGGCATGGGACGGGTAGTGCACGCATAAGGCATGGTTTAGAATCAACTACTGCGCTTAGGTAAAAACTTAAAGATAGTAATTTGGTAGAAGGAGATGATAGTCTGTGCCTGCTGAATAATACGAGTAACACCCAATCTTGAGGGAGTTACGAAGTATTATTTATGTTGCACGGGATGATCCTTTAGGCTAAAAAACTTAGGATCCCCCCCCCCCAATCTTGTCTTTAAATCAATTATTTGTGTTTACTCAAAGTCTTTCAATAATAAATTTTCCCAAACTCCTTGCTTTCTTTGTCTTTGTTTGCTTGACTAATTCATATAATTTGAGTTCGGTTGGGACCCACAGTTGTGGACCTCAAAGAGTGGCTAACACCTTCTCTTCGAGATAAGCCCTTACCCGATCTTTGGTGATGCGCAAACTAGTTAAATCAGAGCTATTTGCAAATAGGTGCCTAACGCACCTCAAACCCGTTAGGTGGTGACTCTCTCTTTTAACACCTTCCTTAAAAGAGTTGTCTCGTGTCGAAACGCTATTTCGCGAGAAAAAAGGGGCGCGATAGTCTATAATAAGTCTTATCCTTGATGTCGAATTTGTTTTTTCCACTTTGATGGTTTCTCTTCTTTTGGTTTTTTTCTTCTTGAAATATCGTATTGTCTCCCTTGTTCTTGTTGCCATCTCGACATCCCTCACGATTGCAACATTTAAATATTAGCATGCTCTATCTTTAATTTCATGAGTCATCATACTCGGGTCCCTTTCTAACTCCTTATGATTGTTCTTCCTTCTCCTTTCTATCTCAACAATTCATTTGGAGTCATATCTACCAACTTTAACACATTCTTCAGGTTAACATTTTCATGTATAAAGTATTTTACTACGCTTGGCGTTAATGTATAAACCAATGTCATCTCTTTTCCACATCGTTTATACCTGTGAGTTACTTCAAATTTCCCACATCATTTGCCGAACGTATCTGAGCCATACTTAGACATTTCGGATCACAATCAAACTTTACACAAAAGTTTCAATCAACCAAATGAACCTACCTAAGGTCTCAAATCCGTAAGAGTCCGATAACACCAAAATCAACTCCTGATCAAACCTATGAATCCTTCAATTTTTTAAAAAGAAAAAGGCCGAATTTGTACCTCTACTATTGAAAATTATCCACGTTAATACCCGGTTCTACTTTCAGGCTAAAATAATACCTGTCGTTACTAAAGTAGGAGAATTTGTACCTAAATCTAATGGATCTCCTACGTGGCAATCGGGTCCCACAAAATAATGTGCCAACTAGACTTTTTTTACCCGCCCACCTTTTTATAACCCGCCCCGCCCCACTTTTAATTTGTTAATTAGCCTAGTACACTATTTCCAACCCCGGTCAAAACCTTTCACCTCCATTTATTGAAAAATCTCTCACCTTCTCTCTTTACTGTAAAAATCGTCTTTATCATGGTTGCATACGAAGGTACCTATTTCCTTGTTAAAATTAGTAGATCGTCATTTCTTTGCTTTGTTTCTGGTATGGACGGAAGCATATCGCTGCATTTTATTTTGATTTTTTATTTCTTTGACTAGGGATTTGACTGATTCATGTAGATATGTATTTTTTTAGTTAGGAGGTGTGTCTGATTTTTGTTGTTTTTGTTTGCATGTGGTCTGTTCATACTCGATTTAACCCTAAATTTATTTTCCTTGTTTTGGTCTTTATTATTGGTGGTTTAGGGTTTGTATTTTGTATTAGAATCATCCTTATCTGGTAATTTCTTATTGTTTCGGTTTAGGGTTTCAATTTTTGTGGTCCTACATATATGGTATTTGATAGAAAAGGGGTCCCCTTTGTGTTGGATCTGTTTCTTTGATGCTCTTATTTTGGGTGTTTGGTCCCCTATTTCTTATACACATGCGTTGAGTTATGAGACAAGTGGGTCAGAATCTTTTTTTTGTTTGTTTATATACTTCATCCCCCATCATCTCTTTGTTTATTGTAGTTGTGTCTTCATGTGTGGCAGCCCACTATTTTTTTGTTTGTTTATGTATCTTTGTCTTCACTTTATGTGGTTCTTATGTCTTATTGTATGGTCCACTTTGTCAGTATATTATATAGGTTGTAATATTACTTTTTTGTTAATTTTTTCCCTTTCTTATTCTGCAACTTATATGCAATAATCTTATTGGATCTGATCTTTCATTATGGTGGTGATTGGATGTATAATCCACAAGTCTTATACTCAAGGAAGCTTGTGCACACTATTAAAGGTTTTAACTCTGACCAATTGTCTTATAACTATTTAGAAAATGAATTTACTTCTAAGTTGGGATTTACTGAAGTTCAACAAGTAATTGTGAATGGACCTAGTGGTAGATATTATGAAATAGAAAGTGATCAAGGTGTTAGGAGTCTACTGTCTTTGGTTAGTGATCAGTTTAATGTTATTGACTTCTTCGTTGTAGATGAGTGTGAGTTAAGTATTAATGTTCATAATATAGTCCAGCACATTGAGTCAAACATAATAGAATTTGATGTTGCTACTGACTGTAGTTCAGATGACAGTGAAGAACATGGCTGTCACTCTTCTAATTCTTCAGATAATTCTGATAGTGAATCTGATTCATTAGAAAGACTGCATACACAAAAAGAGAGGAAGATATCTGATAAGTTGACTGATTATAAGGAGTTACACAAGTCCATGACATTCAAAGACATTCCAGAAGCTAGAAAATTCATCAACATGTATTCCCTTTCTAATGGTTATGGGTTAAAACAACTTAAGTTTACTGATGCATTTCTTTACTTTTTTTCCATTTTAAGGGTTTGATTGATTCAGTCCACTTGGTTCTTCCTGAAGCACACCATAGATATTGTGTAAGACACATAGAGGCAAATTGGTACAAAAGATGGGGACATGGGGAATGTAAGAAGTACTTATGGAGTGGGCTGCATGGAGGACATATGAGGAAGATTTTAAAGACCAATTAAGGAATATGGCACAAGTAGATGAAGATGGTAAGGAGGCTATTGAAGATTCGATGAAGTACCCACCTGAAAGTTGGAGTAGAGCATACTTTGACACTGTTTGCAAGAACTAATCAGTGGACAACAACCTAACTGAGTCCTTCAATTCATGGATCAAGGAAGCAAGATTCAATCCAATTATCAAGATGCTTGAGAATATTAGAGTAAAGGTTATGAACATGCTAAGGGAACATGAATCTAATGTGCTGTCATGGAGTAATGACTTCAGTCCCCAAACAATGCAACTGTATAGCCAATACTTGAAGATTGCAAACAAGTGTCATGTTCATTCCAATGGTCAAGAAGGGTATGAAGTGAGTGGAGATGGTGACAGACACACGGTGAATATGGTCAACAAGAGATGCACATGTAGGACATGGGACCTTAATGGAATCCCTTGTCCTCATGCAATCAATGCATCACAGCAAAATGAATCCTTTGACTGAAATACACTGGTGGTACTCCAAAGAGGCCTATCTCCTAGCATATTCACATAAACTTCAACCAGTGAGAGGAGAAAAATTCTGGAAGGTTGAAGCATCTCATGCAGTGGAACCACCAGAATTTGTTAAGATGGATGGCAGGCCTAAAGTCAAAAGAACAACAGAAAAAAATGAAACAGTCAACAGAAAAGGTGAATGGATGCAGTCCAGGAAGGGGAGTATAATGAAGTGTTCCACATATCGTCAGCCTGGACACAATGCTAGGGGTTGTACAAAGGTAATACTTTTTTTTTCAATACTGTCTATTTTATTCGCCTTTTTACCTATTTGTTAAATAGCATTCTAAGGGAAAGCAACCAATGGCAAGTAAGAAAAAGGGCAATCAAGCAAAGAGGCAAAGATGTTTAACAACTCAAGACAGTAATGATGAACAACCCATGTCACCACTTGCTGCAAATATACCAGCTGAGGAGGACATAGAACTTTCAGCACCACTGTTCAGTCAAGCAAGTCAGTCAAGTCATCCAATACAAGACTCAAACTTTCAGTTTATGCCAACTCCATCAGTGCAAAGAAAACCTCCCAACAACACCGTCCCACCAGATTTTGAATCAGATTCTGCCCCAGAAATTAGGTCAAGGAGTTTCTCTGAAGAAAGAACAAGACTGCTTATGAGACAGCAAGGAACCATACCGGCTATAACAAGGACCATCAATTTTGTTGGTGACTCGTCTGGTGTGAGAAAGAAAGCTATAACAGAAAACCAGCTTGAGAAGATGGCCAAGTTGAAGACAAGAAAGGGTAATGGCAAGTCACAAAACTAATGTGACTTGAACTATAGATGGACATCTTTTTTGTGTTTTGGAGGTTTTTGTGAATTTGAAGTTTAGAAGGCTTGTAATTACTGCTATGACAGTACTGTTGTTATCCTTTGCTGGTTAATGTAATTACTGCTATGAAAGTACATTTTTTTGCTGGTTGCATCTCTTTTTGCTGGTTGATGTAATTAAAACAGTTGGTGTTATTGGTTTGTTGTCAATGTTAGTAATAGTTAGTGTTTAATGTTTGGTGGTGTTATGAATGTTATGACAATTGGTGTGGTACGTATTAAAACAGTTGGTATCAATGTTAGTAACAGTTAGCTGCGAATTTGCTGTCAATGTTAGTAACAGTTGGTACATGTTAAATATTTGTGTTAAATGTTATTAACAGCTTATGTTCCCTTTTATGTACTGTCCTTTGCTGTCAATGTTAGTATCCTGCTGTTGTGTTAAATTTGTGTTAAATTTGAACAATTCCTTTCACTCTCTCTCATTTATTCAGCGAAAAAAACTACATAACGGGGGCCCTTCCGTTCAGAGGTAGCGAACGACTTTCTTCTATTTTCTGGGGGGATCCCTGTGTTAAATTTTAATAACATGCTGTCGTGTAAGTATTATTAACAATATGTGTTAACTTTGAACACATATGGGTGCTGTAACAGGATGTGATTAACACCTTTCATCTTTGTTCCTTGTGTTACTCAAAGATGACACAGCAAGCATTACAATAACACAATAACCAAACACGTAATTATTTGAACTGCACTTACGTGAATTTAACGTTGCATGCCAAAACTTGAACAAAACATAGAAGCTGAGGAAAATGGTTTGGTTTATGGGGAGTATATATGCCGAAAATGGTTTATGTTTGAATTTGAGAAATGTCTTGTTATTTCCTTTTTGTTGTTGAAATAGTAGTAGTAGTGTAAGTATAGGGAGCATGGAGAGCGGAAGATTTAATCTACACCACAACTTGGTCTCTCTAAAATTTGTAATTTTCTTTTTGTTTTGTCTTGTTCTTGTTTGGAAATAAATAAGTAGTGGAGTATTTGTTTCCAGTATTAAAGGGGTTTGTGGATGGTCTTTTTCTGACATAGAAAAAATCTTATAGAAAAGTGATGGTGAGCTGTTTTATTAGACTTCTTTTAGTATTAAATTGAAAGAGCCTAAGGGATGAAAGGTTGCATGTTGATGACAGTCAAGTCAGACATGGTAGGGCTGTGCTGGAAGTGGATTTATATATATGTATTATGAGAGTTCGAAACCAAAATAATAACTTTTGGACTCAAAATACATTTATCAAGTTAAAAAAAAGTTACCTTTCTAACTAAAATGCAGTATTATACAACGTTTTACTTTAATGGAAATTTAGCCGTTAAAGTAAAGGAAAGTGCTGTGTTATACTGCGTTTTGTTTCTTTGTTGGGCTCACAATAAGTGTTCTGCACTGACATAACAGTCAAATGCATAAAACGCAGTATAACGTATTAGGAAAGCGCAGTATTATACCGCGTTTTGCTTCTTTGTTGGTCCCACCAATAAGTGTTCTGCGGTTAACTGACATAACAATAATTCAAATGCATTTATACTGCATTTTACATAAAAAAACTCTCCCCCCCCCCCCCGAGCTAGGACTTACCTTATTTAAAGGCGTTAGGATTTTATGAAAATTCATTCAAAACTTTACTTCAAACTTCCGTTCATAGTTTTCTTCTTGTTATCAAGCATTTTTTTATAATGTCTGAAGAGCCAAAAATAAGGTTTTCATTATATTGGGAGGGGGGGTGAGGTTGTAATGGAGAATAACTCTGTGAGGTATAGTTCACCTCCACAGTGTCATGTTAAATTGCCGCTTACAATGGAGTACAACAAATTGGTATCGTTGTTACGTAAGAAAATGAGTGTGAGGAAACGTTCGGTGAACTTTAAAGTAACCGGTAGATTTCCGTATACTGTGACTCTGCATGGGTTTGCATTCTGAGTTTAACATCGAAGATGATGAAACTCTTAGAGATTTTTTGTGAATTCCGGATGAATACAGAGACTTTATTGTAATAAAATTGTTGGAAATGTACGTCAAGGTTGAAGACGTTCCCAATAATGACGTTGTGCATAGTAGGGATAACCCCCAGTCATCGGGTGGTTATTCTGGAGCAATTTTGGCCGGACAGATTCCTGATGAAAGAGCTTGCCTTGATTTAAACATATCACCACCGGCGAATGAGCAGCGAGGAAATAATTTTTAGACTTTATATAATCCTCAAGACGACTGGTAAACTTCAATTTTTCTATGCTTTAGCGATGTTTATTTTATGTTTGAATTGGATTTGTATTAACACTCATATTTTTCATAGGGGGTACCATCTGGATATGAATTTTACAAGTTATGACCCCGCTCCTAGTTGGAATATGCGTAGTTCTGGTGTGTTGGACCACGGTGGTCCATCCGGGAGTCATCACCAACAAGAAAATGTCCATCATGGAACGTCAACACAGTACGACTTGTAAGTGAAGTGATATAGCTATATGTCAAGTATTTATCAAGTTTAGTAGCTTATCAATTTGTTCTTTTTGTGCAGTGAAAACGAGCAACTTGATGTTCCTGACCTCACACAGTTGCCCATAGACAACGTATTCACTCGTGATTTGGCAGATGCGCAGAGTCAGGAAGATGATAGTGATTATGACAACAATGCCGATGAGTCTGGAGATGACACACCCTTCCCTGATGAGGGTGATGATGAGGAGGAAGTGAATGTCGAACCTGAGCTGACGAGGAAGCATGCTCCTCCACTTCACGTTAGACCAAGAGTGTACGAGTCCCACGTACCGTTTCACGAGCGAAATATTCCCTACCTTGATAATTTGTGAAGTATGTCGGATGTGGATGCCCTCACAAGGGATGCTGACGAATTTCGATCAACAATGTGGGATGAGTCTAGACCGGCGGTGCTGGCAAAGGGCATGTATTTTCCCGATAAAGCTCGCCTAATCAGGGCTGCAAAAATCTACAGCGTAAGAGAGTGCCGTGAGATGACGGTAAGGGAGTCAACTACGGAGGTATACAAGGCTGTATGTCGTAGAGACTTTATGGGTTGCCACTGGATGTTGCATGCCAGCAAGAAAAAATCAGGGTTGTGGAAAGTGGATAAATGTATTAGCACCCACAGATGTGAAATTGACACATTCAATGAGAATCACTTCAACTTGGATGTAGACTTGATTTCTCTTATCTTGATTCCATACTTGGAAGTGTCCATTAGGTTCAAGATTAAAGAGTGTATTACAGCCGTCCACCAGGAGTATGGGTGTACTATAACCAAAAGAAAGGCATATCTCGGGCGCAAACGTGCTTTTGAAATTATTTATGGTGACTGGGATAAGTCATTTTCATCTCTACCCAGGTACATGGCCGCACTGCAACACTTTAACCCCAGGATTGTTGTTGAATAGAGGCGTGAGCGGAGTCCGGACAGACCTGAATATATTTTCAACTATGTGTTCTTGTCATTTAAACCAGCAATTGGTGGTTTTGACGGTACTCATGTCTATGGAAAGTATGATATTAAGCTTTTGATTGCAGTTGCAGTAGATGCCATCAGACAAATATTTCCACTAGCTTTTGCCATTTGTGCCAATGAAAGCGAAGAGACGTGGATGCTTTTTTTGAACCACTTGAAGCAGCACGTTGTCAAACAGCGTTCAGGTATTTGTCTAATATCTTATCGACATGGTGGTATTTTAAGTTCCGTACGACATTTTCCTGAATAGCAGGAACCCTATGCATACCACCGTTACTGTGTGAGGCACCTGAAGGACAATTTTCAGAAGAAATATCACGACAAGCCCTTGCATGATTTAATGTGGATTGGCTACAACCGAGCACCAGCAGTGCAAATTCACGAGGCGCATGGAAGCGATCTGGCAGATAGATCCACGAGCATATACTTAGCTGATGGGACATGAGCTTCATATGTGGACATTGCATGCTGATGGTGGCAGACGATGGGGAGCCCTGACTACAAATGTGTCGGAGTCATCCAACGGCTTATTGAAGTCTGCACGTGGATTGCCTGTCACTGCCATGGTCCGGATGACATTCAAATAGATTGCAGAGAGGTTTGTTGAAAGGCATAGAGCTGCATCGGAATTGACGGACAGGGGTGTTCAATTTATGCCAATACCGATGAGAAGATTTTAGAAGTACAGGAGGCGAGCACATTGACATTCATCTTTATAGTACGATCATGACCTGGGTGTTTTGAAGTTGGCACCGCTATCCGCGGACCCCGGGGGAATAATGTACAGACGGTGAATGAAGCCAGCAGGTTGTGTTCATGTGGGAAATGGACCATCTACCACATGCCGTGCGCACATGCCTTGAAGTGCTTTCAACAAGTTGGTTTAGGGGCAACCAACTATATTGATAGGCAATACAGTGTTGTTGCATGCGTAGACACATATAGTGGGCAGTTGCAGCCATTGGGTGCTGAGCATTATTGGCCGTGGGAACCATTTAAAATGGTGTGAAACAAGGACTATTTGCGCAAGCTGCAAGTGCAAAAGAGAACGCGTATACGGAACCAAATGGATGTTGGTGATACCGTTTATGCACGTAAATGTGGCATATGCTCGCAAACAGGTCACGACCGTCGTAAATGTCCTTCAGCTGGTGTGGGTGGCGGTGGTAATCCAGCTCCTGGTGCAAGTTCGTCAAATGTACCCAACTATCAAGGATACACCTAGTGTTTTGTTTTCATAATGTTTTTTGTAATAAGTGTCTGTACTTGTGTATGTTGCAATATCTATCAAATAAAATTATGTTCCATAACCTTGTTACATCTTATTTTTTAACATGACCTTTTGAATTGGGATGATGATATGGTAGTCCAACATTCAACTTATTGGTGTTAGTAAAGAAGACCAATCTGAAGATTGAAATTTCATAACATAATATTCGAAGGGATAAAAGCACAACAACCATAACTAAAGCAATAGACATGAAATAAAAGATAACAAAGGAAAAATCAAGACATTGTTTTTTCGTTTCAGAAAAATTGAATATGTAAAGCGCGGTACAATACTACGTTTTCACTATTGTCTTGTCGGTCTGAAAAGCTGAACCGACTACGCGAAAGCTATTTTGTTTCAGATATATAAAGCGCGCTATTATACTGCATTTTGTGTGTTGTCTTGTCCGTCTGAAAAGTTGAACTGACTGCGCAAAAGTTGTTTCATTTTAGAAAAATTGAATATGTAAAGCCCGGTACAATACTACATTTGGTGTGTTGTCTTTTCGGTCTGAAAAGGCTGAACCGACTGCGCAAAAGCTGTTTCGTCTTAGAAAAATTGAATATGTAAAGCGCGGTACAATACTACGTTTTGTGTGTTGTCTTTCCTATAAATAACGGGCACATTCTACTTATTTTTTGTGCTTAACAATAACCAATAGCAAATATTTCCATAAAATCAAGGTTTTTCTTTACGCTTTAACAAATGTCTGAACCCCTTTATGTCCCAATGTGCGAGTGCGGCAAAAAATGCATGATCCACGACTGTTGGGAAGAAGCAGGACGCCGCTACTGGGCTTGTATGAACAAGTTTTATAGGGTTCCCGACGAACCTGTTTGCAATTTTGAGGTATGGATTGATGAATCCTGTCAGCAGGAATACTACAAAGAAAAGTTGCAGCATCTTAATAGTTTGTGTTTGAAGCAGTGGGAAGAGAGCGACAATCCAAACGAGAAGTTGCGGAGTTGAAGTAGAAACTCAAGGAGTTGGAAGAAGAAAAACATAAGCTGGAAGACAAATTTAAGTTGTTGGAGCAGAGAATACTAGGCGGTCGTGACTAAACATTGACATGTACGTTTTGACCGTAGTAGTGTATCTTTATGTTTCCGTGTCATGTGCTTTTATTAATTGTACTGAATCTACGTTATGTTAGGTTTTCTATGTTTTTGTTTGTGTTGTAGTGTTAAAATAAAATTGTTGTTCAAATTGTGTTAAAATAAAATTGTTGTTAAAACAAAATTCTTGCCATTATTTACATAATGTATTATTTACATAAAATACAAACAAAAACAAAAATCAATGTGTCCCACAGCCTGTGTGCTTCAATGCAGCCGCTGGCCTGAGGCGCATCCCCTGGCGCCCGGGTACACTATCAGGATCATCCTCATCAAGTCGCCTCTTTATGTGAGGATGCGCTACAACATGATTGTCAGTAGAGATGGCAGGATCGGTAGAAGGGGCCGTCGGTCCGTCAACAACCTACAAAACAATTGGTAAGCTTAGTACATGAAAATGTATATTAGTAATGTACGTGTTAAGTCAAAAACATTTTCTTACCATGGTCTCATCGGGCTCCTGAATATAAGCATCCGTGGTGTCCGCATCTTCGCATAAAGTGTGCTCTGTGATGGGCTGGGATGAAGCCTTAATTAGAAAATTAAAAATTAATTAATGGAAAATCATTAAAGAAAAAAACAAATTAAAATTTAATAGTAATACAGACATACCTGCGCCCGTGATAGATCCGTAGCAACCGCCGGGGATGAGCCAAAACTCAACCTACGCCCATCGTCCACGTTTCGGGTCGGCCGATCCTCAGCTGCGGTAGATGGGCTTGAAAAGAACTGCTCTACATCACCATCGAATGTACCGGTGATCAACAATGGATCTGACGGGGTGACCTGCGATGCTGGCAGCTCCAGCTGAAGGCTGTACGACGGCATGCTGCTGGACGGCTCGTCTTGCTGAGGATTGTAACCCTGCTGATCATCTCCAAAATCCTCATCAGGTGCCTCAACGCCCCCTTGCTGGGGACCACCTCCTCGCCGTCCCCCACGACCCCGTGGGAAGCCCCTTCCTTGTGAGGCAGTCCTGGCTCGTGCCCGACCCCTACCTCGTGCGACAGACCTACCTCGACGGTGCTGCTCTGGCGTCACATACTCAGCAGCGTGATCTAACCTCTCGTCCTCTCTGGATTGCTGCAGTGTTCGGAGAGCCAGCTCTACCACCTGCCGGCCATACTCAATGACTGTAGGATTGTCGTCATGTTGCTGCATCTGCAGACCCAACCGGTAGACTAAATGATGACCAATAGCATGCACAACATTTAAAATATTAATTACATAATGTTATATCACAGTTATAAGAATGGGTTCCAAAAAAAACATACCAGTGCCTCGTGCCTCCCGGCGTATGGTCTGTACCGACCGCCAGCTTAATGAACGGGGTTCCCGATCATCAGTCGAGTGTGATGGCGGTACCAGGACGTATACATCTCAATAGTCGCCGCCTGGATCTGTGAAGGTGGGGGCGGAACCAGGTCCTCTTGCTGGTCCCAAGTATGGACCTGCGACTCTAGCCATGCTACAAATGCGTCGTCCACCCTCGAACGATCATCCCGCTGATAATGTGTAGCCTCCCATGTAGGCTCCCTTGGTATAGTCTGCGGACGGTCAAACTAGCGAAGTACCCGCTCTGTGGCGTGATGCTCCACAACATCAAGGCATATCAGCGGGACGGAAGTGCTCCAAATCAGTCGGTTGACAGAGCAATAATCGGGCAGGCCAGTTATCGACTCGTCGCTGTATGGCGTCCAGATGAACTATCAAATAATAACATAAAAGTGAGTATGCGCAACACAAGTGAATTTATAACAAGTAAGTTTAGGTATATATTACCTGTGCGGCCTCCAGCATATCCAACACATCCGTAACAAGGGGGAGATTATGATGAGCATTAGTGGCTCGGTAGTTTCCACACTGGAGAACCCACCTCCTAGATAGAGGGAGAAACGGAGGTGCTACATCCGGAGCTAATGGTGGTAGAGGTGACTGCTACGGCAGGAACCACTCCCAGGCCCAAACCTAACATACAAGGTCAACGTAAAATTTAAGAGTCATTTTGACTATGTAAAATGAACAGAGTATTCGAATATGTTGTCACCTGTAGAAGCAGCAGAAAACCACATACGTCGCTCTGGGCCCCCATGCTAGCCCGGCACTTACTCCTTCACAGGTAAGTGAGAACAGCAGTACCCAGCTGTACTGGGGTAACTCATCTAGCTGCTGAAGATGATGTAGAAATTGCATACTCACTAGATTTCCCGAAGTGTTTGGGAACAAGACACCCCCAAAAAGAAGGAGCAGCACCAACCTCATGTACCGGTGAATATGTAGATCCTCTGTCTCGCCGGTGATGTCGGGGTGCAATACCTCCATATGCTATCTAATAGCTGTCACAGAAACGCGACTGCCCCCTAAAGTTGCAGCCTCACCCTGTGGCCTGAAACCAGTGAACTGCTGCAACAAGTCCAAATACTGGGCACGCGTCATAGATCTCATATACCGTGGCAGTGCAACGGCCAGTCCATCAGCAGGAAACCCATATAAAACCTGAACATCCAGAAGCGTGATGGTGGCCTCGCCAATGGGCAGGTGAAAAGTGTGCGTCTCCGGTCGCCACCGCTCTATCAATGCCGTGATCAGAGACTAGTCGAGCTGCATTCGCCCAATCTCAAAAATCCTATAGAAGCCTGTATCACGCAGGTGCTGGACTACACGGGAATTAAAACCTCTCTCCCTGATAAAGTCCCACACATCGTCCATTCTCCTGGAGCGGAGAGTTTGCTCCACTAGCTCTCCATCCCATACGTAGGCGGACCTATGATTGCCCTGTAATACTAATATCTCATCGGAGAAAGGTCCAGGATGCACAAGCGACACGTCCATGTCGTCTACTATAAATTAAATAATATTAATTTTGTTTTAATTTTATAAATTAAATATTTTAATTATTTAATTGGACAGAGTATATATTTATGGGTTCCAGGCTCGATATTTGAGGCCCAGTAGCACCAAGCTATCCTGAATTCTTATGTGTGTCAATTTCAATATTTTTAGAATGTTGTTTTAGTTTTATAAATTAAATATTTAATTATTTAATTGAACAGAGTATATATGTGTGGTTCCAGGCTCGATATTTGAGTCCCAGTAGCACCATGCTATCCTGAATTCTTATGTGTGTCAATTTTAATATTTTTAGAATTTTGTTTTAGTTTTATAAATTAAATATTTAATTATTTAATTGGAGACATTATATATCTATGGGTTCCAGGCTCGATATTTGAGTCCCAGTAGTACCATGCTATCCTGAATTCTTATGTGTGTGAATTTCAATATTTTTAGAATTTTGTTTTAGTTTTATAAATTAAATATTTAATTGGATAGAGTATATATCTATGGATTCCAGGCTCGATATTTGAGGCCCAGTAGCACCAAGCTATCCTGAATTCATATGTGTGTCAATTTTAATATATTTAGAATTTTGTTTTAGCTTTATAAATTAAATATTTAATTATTTAATTGGAAAAATATAGTACATTTAAAAAAACAGTACATAAATCATTTACTTCGTAAATCAATCTCAATTTCTGTAAAAATTCCTTTTTAAAACAACTTTCAATAGTTTCAAACGAGTGATAAAACAATGAGTAAAAATGATAGAAACGTAAACAGCCCCTCGGGAAAAACATGTCCCATGAACTGCCCCTCGGGCATAATATCAATAGATACAGCCCCTCGGGCTATCTCACAATCACTCGTAATCAGCTCCTCGAGCATAACATGAATCAAGAACCGCCCCTCGGGCAACCTGGATCAAGAACAACCCCTCGGGCTTCAATATAAAACGACAACAGCCCCTCGGACTACAACACATCACACACACTGGGTACCCGCGCTCACTGGGGATGTACAGACTCCGGGAGGGGCCCCTTACGACCCAAGCGCAATATCAAGCCATCTCGTGGCATAATCATACAGGCTCTCGGCCTCATATCAATCACAAGCCACAACGTGGCATAATAAATCTTGCCCTCGGCCTCTCATATATCACAATCGGTACCACATGTTGTGGAGCGCAACCCAATCCCATAGTATCCTCACAACACAGGCCCTCAGCCTCACTCAGTCACATCTCACTCAAGCCCCTCGGGCTGACAGTAAAACAAGTACTCGGCTCAAAATCATTTATGAAATCAAAAGGAGTGAATATAACCGAGTTATAAAAAGTAGTAAGAAAATAGCATGACTTAGTGCAAACATTTACCAAAACAGTGAGGTAAAACAGTAGTAAAAGCCCCTAAGGGTCCAAAGAATCGACACAAGGCCCAGACACGGCATTTAACCCCAAACACAATAATATTTTCCAAAGTATAACAATATCGAATAGCTTTCAAGTAAAATACGCGACTTAGTAGTCGTAAGGGATGGACCAAGTCACAATCCCCAACGGTGCTCGACCCCACGCACGTCATCTAGCGTGTGTGTCACCTCAAAGTAGCACAACGATGTGAAATCCGGGTTTTCATACCCTGAGAACAGTATTTACGATCATTACTTACCTCTATTCGGTCCAAACTCTAGCCCGCGATGCCTTAGCCTCTCGAATCGGCCTCCGAATGCTCCAAATCTAGCCAAAAGCAGATTCACACCATCAAAATATGCTAAGGGAACAAAGCCCATTCGAAAATATCCAATTTACACCAAAAATCCCAAAATTGGCAAAACTCGGCCCCCGGGCCCACGTCTCGGAATCCGATAAAATCACACCAATAGAATCCTTACACTCTCACGAGTTCATACATACCAAGACCATCAAAATCCGACATCAAATGCCTATTCAAATCCCCAAAAGAATTTTCACACTTTTCTTCTATTTTTCCCCAATTTCCACTCTAATTTGCCAATTTAAATGATAATAATCAAGACATAATCATGGTATTTAACCAAATTTTAGTGAACAACACTTAACCCAATCAATCCTCTGAAAATCCCTTCAAAAATCGCCTCAATCCGAGCTCCATAGCTCCAAAAATGCAAAAATGGCCGAAACCCTCGAAATAGAGTACTTTATAATTTGCCCAGGCATTTATCCTATGCTATCGCGGACAAACTAATGCGATAGCATAGCACAAAATTTTCCAGCCCTTCTTTGACCCTATGCGATCACGGACATTCCTCCGCGATCGCATAGACCAAAATTTTCCAACAGCCTTCTCCAACTCTTCCGGACAACCTCTAGTATAATGGTCATAACTCTTCGTACAAAACTCCAAATTACAATTGGTTTAACTTTCTGAAAACTATACATCAAGGGCTACAATTTTCGTTTTTTGATAATCTTCAAATTCCTTATAGACGGTGAGATATAAGCTTCCAAAGTCGGGTCAGTGCAGCAGAATTTTTACTCTATACGTTCGCGGGAAGACTTACGCAATCGCATAGAACAGCTCCATTTTTCCAAATTTTCTGAATGCTAACGCGGCCAGATCTATGCTAACGCACTGTACACCCTGAAGTAGGGCTGTGCATTTGGATCGAATATCCGAAATTCGATCCGATCCACTCTATTTCGGATTTTTGGATTTCGGATTTTGGATTTTCGGATTGGATACAGATTGTGTTTTATAAAATTTCGGATTTTCGAATTGGATTCGGATTGGTATGATCTAAATCCGATCCGATCCGAAATCCGAAACTATATGTACCTATATAAATACTACACTAAAATTTTATGGTTAGGCTTATTCATTTTTTACACACCCCCTCACTCACTTAGATTTTTCCGCCTCTCTTCTCTTCAGTGAAGACTGAAGAGTCTCAAAGACTCAAAGTCTCAAACTTCTGATTTTACTTTGATTTCTATGTCTCTTTCTTCCGCCTCTCTTTCCTTCTCTTATGTCTTTTATGTCTCTTTCATGTTCTATTTTTCAACTTTTGATTTTACTTTGATTTTTTTTGTTTTGGTAGATGGAAGATGGGACAGAGACACCGAATAAACTTCAAATTGTTGAAAATTTTGGTAAAAGAGACGCTTCAACTGATTCCACAACCAACAACAGTGAATCTCAATATGATTGAATGGTGTTTTAGGATATGAATGGTGTTTATTCACTCAATTTTTTTGATTCTGATTGAATGGTGCTTTAGGAGATGAATGGTTTTTTCTGATTGAATGGTGTTTTAGGAGATGAATGGTCCTAAGTCCTAAACCAGCAATTTTGTGACAATCCGATCCGACAATCCGAAAATTATCCGATCCAAAGTTTAAAATCTGATCCTCCAATGTTAATTCGAATCGGATTCGGATTGCCCTTTTCAGAATCCGAAATTCGAAATCCAAATCCGAAAATATGCTAAATCCGATCCAATCCGATCCGTGCACAGCCCTACCCTGAAGCCAAAAAGCAGCAACTAGAAATGGCCTAGAAATAGTCCGAAACCACCCCCGAAACTCACCCATGGCCCTCGGGACCTCAACGAAATATGCCAACACATCCCATAACATCATTCAAACTTGTTCCATCCTTCGGAACACTCATAACAACATAAAACGACGAATCACCCTCGGATTCAAGCCTAAGAATGCCAAAATTTCCGAATTCCGAATTCGATCAAAAAGTCTATCAAACCTCGTCCGAATGACCTGAAATTTTGCACACACGTCATGAATGACACAACGGACCTACTCCAACTTCCGGAATTCCATTCCGACCCCTATATCAAAATCTCACCTATCAACCGGAAATCGCCAAAATTCCAATTCGCCAAATTCAAGTCTAAATCTACTCCAGACCTCCAAAACACATTCCGATCACGCTCCTAAGTCCCAAATCACCTAAAGGAGATAACCAAATCATAAAAAATCCAATCCGAGGTCATATACTAACAAGTCAAAACTTGGTCAACCTTTCAAATTTTAAGCTTCAAACTGATAACTGTTCTTCCAAATTTATTTCGATTATTCTGAAAACCAAAACCGACGATTTACATAAGTCATAATACATCACACGGGGCTAGTCATGCCCGAGAACTGACAAGCGAAGTGCAAAATCCCAAAACGACCGGTCGGGTCATTACATCCTCCCTCACTTAAACATACGTTCGTCCTCGAACGTGCCTATAGTTGTTCCAAAAGCCAACAAGTCGCTAAATAACCTTACCATGCAGATACCGGGGGGTGATCCCATGTCACCCTATCTCATATAGGTCCGATAACACAATGTAACTGAAATTTCGCAATCCAACCTAGCCCATAAACCATAGAACCACATTTCCAATTTTCCACTTCTGAAATCATCTATAAGATCAGAATCTCACATCTATACTTTGAATAAGTCTGTACAAGCTGTAACAAACCATACCTGCAGCCTCAGATGCAATTACATGATATACCACATAGCTCAAACTCTCGTAGCGATAACTTCTAATGACAATAATTGCTCAAAACATCCGAATTTCGATAATAAACCGTTTATCAAATAAAGCCTCATTCCAATACTTTCGTATACTGCCAATGATAATGAAACACATAGGAAGTCATAACCACTCTTCAAATCAACCATTCGTGAAGCCACTTCTCCCTTGGCAAGGACCATAGCAAATTTCTGAGCCGAACATCGATATTATCCTCCTAACACGCTGAAACCGAATCCGTTTGTATTCATTCTGGATCCCAACAATCTCATCTAATTCCAATACAACTACTCTGATGACATGACACACCAATACAATCTAAAGCCATAACTCGTGCAATCCGCGCACCAATAGGCAATAATCTGAACATACTCAAATCATGAAAATGACTCAAATGAGAGAGTTGTACCGCAAGCTCACCAGTACCACCACAAAAATGCTTAGAACCCATCACACGTCGTAGAACCAGAACACACGAAGGATCATACCTCCACATAACTTCGCTCCAATGCGCGACCTCATCCAAACACTGGGCCACATGAAACACCTTAAGTCACTATGCTCAAATCGACAACCACGCGCAATTTGATGTCTAGAACCAAAGCAAATCATCATAACCATGACAAAGCAATTGACATAACATTACACAGACCCGAAAGGACACAACCGATACGCCATCCACCGAGCAATACCCAATACTCTTCCCGCTCGAATTCCACTATGAGACCCCAGTAGAACCGCGCCATATGTGCCTATAACCAACAACTCATAACGCCTCGCAACATGGAAGAGTAACTCATAGATCACCCCAGAACACTAATAAGCGCAACAACAATCGAATCAACACATCCCTCAACAATACAACTCAGAGTCAACCAAGCCGACTCGATGTAGAAAACACCTCCACATTGGCCTACTAATGAACCCTTATCAAGGAGTTCCTGAAGCTGCTTCTTCAACTCCTTTAACTCCGTCGGTGCCATGCAATACTGTGTCGGGCACCAGATCAATACCGAAATCAACAACCATGTCTGTCGACATGCCCGGCAGCAGAAAACACATCCGGAAAATCGCTCACCACCAAAACTGAATCATGGTAGGAGTCTCTGCACTGCCATCCATCACGAAGGCTAAATAAGAAGAACAACCCTCCCCAGCCATCTGCTGGGTCTTCAAAAATGAAACCACCTTACTGAGAACATAATCCGTCGAGTCTCGCCACTCAATCCGTGGCATTCCCGGCATAGCCAACGTCGCCGTCTTAGCGCAACGGCCCAGAATAACATAACAATGAGACAACCAGTATATACCCAATATCGCATCCAAAATATAACATACCAAGCAACAAAGGATCCACTCGGGTCTCCAAATCCATACAGCACACGAATCACCCTATCTGATCCCAATTTCGCCGTCCCAATACATACCACACCTCTAATACCCAATCATTCCACAAGAGGTACCCCTATAATTCTTCTGTGCCACCAAGCAAACTCGAATATCAACAGTCGATCCAACACGAGAGTGTCGCAATACTAATGAAGTATCCTCAACTCAAATACATCGCCCTTCCTCAAATGTATACTCTCATCAAGCCATACAAGTTAGTAATATCATTTCCCTAGTCATCTGAAACTATCCATGCTGCTTAAGAATTTATGACCTTCCTTTCAGAACTGAACCGTGGCCTTACACATGCACACCTCAACCCTACACAACATACCGCATGTACCATGCCACCCCATGATAAATGTGAGAACTTCATAACCCACTACGAGCCACAACTACTACGTACTCAACTAGTCAAGAACCTTCCATTTGATCCATCTAGAAGGAAAAATCACTATTCATCACATGTTCCTTACGCCAGTAGAAAATATACCTCTCTTACCGCAGTAGAAACCATCAAGAGCTCTCTGAATCCCATTCGCACAAAACCAAACTGTCGGGACTAAATCGTTCTAACTCTACCAAGCTACGCAGATCACCAAAACCCAAGAGCATTGCCACGAAACACCTGCAAAAACTCATTACCTCGTAAGCGTCCAAAGAACTAATCATATCCTTACCATGCCGATCCGGCGTACTACCAAGTTATCCCATCTATCCGAGTTTCCTTCTGATTTACCTTCAACTTGATACTCCTTCTTGCTATGACACCACAATTCCTCAACCCAGACTCACCATACGAGACCCAAGCATAAAACCACACAGTCTAAGGTTCATAAGCCGCTGAATACTCTCTTAAATATTCCCAAAAGCACCACATTCAAAATACCTACCCTGAAGGGACTTTCTGCGAATCCAAAGCCATTACCTCTACCTCCCTGATGCTGATATATAGAATCCCATATTGATACAGAAATACCACGAGTCTTGACACCCTCTAATACAAACCTTAGTTCCTAGCCAGATATACAACATGAAATCTCCAATTATTACACGTAAAATCTTGAACCCATTACAACTATTCTCGAGAGTCATCCACTCTACTCAATCCACAATTAGACCGATCAAACGGACCGGACGACCAATGCTCCAATAGCACTCCAACACCGCAGAGTGTAACCTCACCTTAATGCAACCAAGCAACTTCCTGTTCTATGCACCGTACATCCCTTGCCAATAACAATCCACGTCATTCCGTGATTCTCATACACCTATAAAGCATAACATAACCTTTATCAAAAATTTCCTTTGTTCGGGTCATCCTCGGCCTCAACCTCTGTAAGCCATAACTGATTCGCCGGTATGCCTCAAACTGGAACTAACATAGCACACAATCGTGCAATCAACTAATCAATAACAGACTCCCCCACTTGGCTCAAAGCCATAGATCAAAGCACACAATAACTCATAATGCATATACTCAATTACTGGCATAATACCTTAGTGAGATTAAACTCAATCCTTTATAAGCTCGTGCAACACGGCCATCTAGTACTTCAAGTCTTCTGCAAATGTCGCGTTCACCCTCGTACAGTCAAGCCCACTTCCTTAAGCAACCCAAATTTAAATTGCAACCGTATACTTCACTGGTAGAGGATATCTTCCAACAACAACATAAGGATCACACAAACTTCATAACACTCCGCAGGAGATAACCCACCTGCTTCGCCTTAAACTAACATCTCTTAATGCCCTTCCACCGTCAGAAACATTACATAAACATTACGCGGTCATTTAAGCTTCCTGAGTCTGAACTCATATCACAACGTGAAATCTACTTCACTTCCCAACAAGGCAACATGAAAAGATCCCTCATAAAACCCATAACACGGGGCTATACATCAAATCACGTTGGAAATTAAACACCAAATAGTTCTTGCTACCCCAAAGCAGACCCTTCTCGTCTCATTCAATTCATATGAACACATCTCGCAGTCACATCACACTCATCACGTAGCTATCCCGTCATCACTTCCCTTAGTAGGGACACGATCGAACATATAGATCCAGAAACACACGCTCGCGCAATCAACAGCTCAAGGCTCAAGCTATAGCAAAATTCTGGCCTCAAGTCCTCCAGACTGGCCCAACATCAACACACAGAGATCACATCTCGCCCCTCGATCAGGGAATCACACGCCATCGATGCACATCTGGTACTGAGCGCTCATGCGCGCATACGAATGCGTGGAAGGAATTCAAAGAGTTACATTTCAAGTTGAATCAAGGACGCATGATAAGAATTCAAGAACGTGAAATTTCCTAAAGGTTCTGCAGCCTCCCGAGGATAAGTACAAACGTCTCTGAACTGATCCGCGAGACTCTACTAAACCTGCTCATGACTCGTGAGACCTATGTAACCTAGGCTCTGATACCAACTTGTCACGACCCTAAACCTAGACCCAGTCATGATGGCGCCTCTCGTGAAGACAAGGCCAGTCGACACAAACCCCAAGTTCAATTAATATATATAATGATTCATAACAAGCCATTAATAATGATAAATCCCAAAATAAAGCAAAATATATCAACTGCGGAAACAAAACACAGCCCGACATCGGGGTGTCACAAGTCACGAGCATCTACGAAGGGCTGAACACAACTAAGAGTCTAAAAATATACTAAATACAGTCTAAGAAAGACAAGAGGGAGAAAAGTAGTGCAGCGAACATCGGGCAGCTACCTTGCTAACTCCAATGACTCTGCCACTAAGCAATCAACACCCATTACCGATTTCAGAAATAGCTGAATCTGCACACAAGGTGCAGGGAGTAATGTGAGTACGCCAACACAGTAAGTAATAAAAGTAAATAAAAGCTGAGCAATAAGAAAACACGTAAGCCACGTCATAATGCTACAGCAAATATAGTACATTTAAAAAAACAATACATAAATCATTTACTTCGTAAATCAAGCTCAGTTTCAGTAAAAATTCCTTTTTAAAACAACTTTCAATAGTTTCAAACGAGTGATAAAACAATGAGTAAAAATGATAGAAACGTAAAAAGCCCCTCGGACAAAATATGTACCATAAACCGCCCCTTGTGCATAATATCAATAGAACCAGCCCCTCGGGCTATCTCACAATCACTCATAATCAGCCCCTCGGGCATAACATGAATCAAGAACCACCCCTCGGGTAACATGGATCAAGAACAGCCCCTTGGGCTTCAATATAGAACAACAACAACCCCTCGGGCTATAACATATCACACACACTGGGTACCCGCGCTCACTGGGGTGTACAGACCCCGGGAGGGGCCCCTTACGGCCCAAGCGCAATATCAAGCCATCTCGCGGCATAATCAAACAGGCTCTCGGCCTCATATCAATCACAAGCCACCTCGTGGCATAACAAATCTGGCCCTCGGCCTCTCATATATCACAATCGGTACCACATGCTGCGGCGCGCAGCCCGATCCCATAGTATCCTCACAACACCGGCCCCCGGCCTCACTCAGTCACATCTCACTCAAGCCCTCGGGCTGACAGTAAAACAAGTACTCGGCTCAAAATCATTTATGAAATCAAAAGGAGTGAATACAACCGAGTTATGAAAAACAGTAAGAAAATAGCATGACTGAGTGCAAACATTAACCAAAACAGTGAGGTAAAACAGTAGTAAAAGCCCATATCCAAACAATCGGCACAAGGCCCAGACACGGCATTTAGCCCCAAACACAATAATATTTTCCAAAGTAAAACAATATCGAATAGTTTTCAAGTAAAATACGCAACTTAGTAGTCGTACGGGATGGACCAAGTCACAATCCCCAATGGTGCTCGACCCCACGCTCGTCATCTAGCGTGTGTGTCACCTCAAAGTAGCACAACAATGTGAAATTCGAGGTTTCATACCCTCAGAACAGTATTTACAATCATTACTTACCTCTATCCGGTCCAAACTCTAGCCCGCGATGCCTTAGCCTCTCGAATCGGCCTCCGAATGCTCCAAATCTAGCCAAAAGCAAATTCACTCCATCAAAATATGCTAAGGGAACAAAGCTTACTCGAAAATAACCAATTTACACCAAAATCCCAAAATTGGCCAAACCCGGTCCCCGGGCCCACGCCTCGGAATCCGATAAAATCACACCAATAGAATCCTTACACTCTCACGAGTTCGTACATACCAAGAACATCAAAATCCGACATCAAATGCCTATTCAAATCCCCAAAAGAATTTTCAAACTTTTCTTCCATTTTTCCCCAATTTCCACTCTAATTTCTCAATTTAACTGATAATAATCAAGACATAATTATGGTATTTAACCAAATTTGAGTGAACAACACCTACCCCAATCAATCCTGTGAAAATCCCTTCAAAAATTGCCTCAATCCGAGCTCCATAGCTCCAAAAATGCAAAAATGGCCAAAACCCTCGAAATAGAGTACTTTATAATCTGCCCAGGCATTTACGCTATGCTATCGCAAACAAACTAATGTGATAGCGTAGCACGAAATTTTCCAGCCCTTCTTTTACCCTATGCGATCGCGGAGATTCCTCCGCGATCGCGTAGACCAAATTTTTCCAACAGCCTTCTCCAACTCTTCCGGACAGCCTCTAGTATAATGGTCATAACTCTTTGTACAAAAGTCCAAATTACAATTGGTTTAACTTTCTGAAAACTAGACATCAAGGGCTACAACTCTCATTTTTTGTTCATCTTCAAATTCCTTATAGATTGTGAGATATAAGCTTCCAAAGTCGGGTCAGTGCAGCAGAAATTTTACTCTATGTGATCGCGGGAAGACTTATGCAATCGCATAGAACAGCTCCATTTTTCCAAATTTTCTCTATGCTAACGCGGCCAGATCTATGCTAACGCACTGTACACCCCTGAAGCCAAAAACCAGCAACTAGAAATGGCCTAGAAATGGTCCGAAACCACCCCGCAACTCACCTGAGGCCCTCGGGACCTCAACCAAACATGCCAACACATCCCATAATATCATTCAAACTTGTTCCAACCTTCAAAACGCTCAAAACAACATCAAAACATCGAATCACCCTCGGATTCAAGCCTAAGAATTTCAAAACTTCCGAATTCCGAATTCGATCAAAAAGTCTATCAAACCTCGTCCGAATGACCTGAAATTTTTGCAAACACGTCACAAATGACACAACGGACCTACTCCAACTTCTGGAATTCCATTCCGACCCCTATATCAAAATCTCACCTATCAACCGAAAATCGCCAAAATTCTAATTTCGCCAATTCAAGCCTAAATCTACTCCGGACCTCCAAAACACATTCTGATCACGCTCCTAAGTCCCAAATCACCTAACGGAGCTAACCAAATCATAACAATTCCAATCGAGGTCATATACTAACAAGTCAAAACTTGGTCAACCTTTCAAATTTTAAGCTTCAAACTGATAACTGTTCTTCCAAATTTATTTCGATTATTCTGAAAACCAAAACCGACGATTTACATAAGTCATAATACATCACATGGGGCTAGTCATGCCCGAGAACTGGCGAGCGAAGTGCAAAATCCCAAAACGACCGGGCGGGTCGTTACATTTTAATAACATAACATTCATGATATTACATATAAAACAGTAAAAGAAATTTATGAACATTTTTATTAACAAGAAAAATTATTTCTCAACATTTAACTATTTTTTTAAACACTAATAATTTAATCCGGATAAAATTAACATACAAATTTAATCGCAAACAAAACACAAAACAACATGGAAACACATTGAAGACAACAAATATGCATTATTATACGAGTTTCGACATAAACTAAATCGGAATACCTTGATTTATGTTTTTAGAAAAGTCGGAAATTTGAAATTTTGAGCCCGAAACGAGGAAACCACAACAATCGAAGGCTTAGGTTGAATGTGGGACCTACAATCTTCACTTTTTGTGTGACGGGTAGGGTCCAATCGAATTTTTCTTTTTAAAATCGGGGGTGGGGGACCACAAAAAAGGTGTTTATTTTTTTAATTGAAACCTTCTGGTTTCTGTCGTGGGGAAGAAGGAGACTTATATTTTAATAGGAAAACACACTATAATACTGCGCTTTCCTAAAATGCAGTATTATACTGCATTTTACTTTAACGACTAAATTTCCGTTAAAGTAAAACGCAGTACAATACTGAATTTAGTTAGAAAGGTGTCGCGCCCCCTTTTTCCCTTTCCTCGCGGAGGGAATCGTGTTTATGACATTTTTTGGTATGGGACAACTCTTTCCTTTTGGGAAAGGGGTTTGCATTTTTCAAGAGTCGTCACCTAATGATTTAAGATGCGTTAGGGCACCTATAAGGTTCATTTGGTAACCAGAGATAGGGTAAGGGCTTGAAATTATCTTAAGGGGAAGGTGTTAGGCACCCCTCAGGATCCACTAGTGTGGTTCCCGGCCATACAGTTTTTGTGAATTTGTACAATTAGCAAATAAGCAAGTATGGCTCAATAGTAGGGGATTTAAGTTTAAACACACAAGTGTAAGAAAACAACTAATGAAGAAGCCAGGTTTTGAAAAGGATTACAAGTTAAGCATATTTACGAATATAAAGGGGTGTCCTAGGTTTGTTTATAATATGGATCACGTCAGTACGATGCCCGGTAATCACTCCTTAGAAAGGGTCTACGCGTGGCATTAGCGCACGGGTCATCATATCCATATCTACCCTTTCCCGCCCCGTGAAGGTAAGTAAAGCGAGGGTTGGTCTCGACCCTTATTGCATGCTATTACCCGTCCCTTCCTATCAGTCCCGGAGGAATTTAGGAGTCTTATCCTATAAGAAGGAGGTTCTAGGCAGACCCTCAGGTTTAAAGACAAAATACTAAGCGACAAACAAGAACATATAGGACTGCATTTAAGGGGAACACACAGAAGCAAGTAGAAGGCTCAGGTATACCTCCACAAATAATGCACATAGACAGCATGATTCATGCACAACTAAGGTCCATATTCAGATCTTAACAAAGTTTTAAGTGATAACAGTGAATCAGATTTGCCACATGACTCAGAAAAGAAGTCTGAATCAGGGTTGCCTACTGATTTTAACAGTTGATAATTAAACACTA
The DNA here is from genome assembly GCF_001879085.1 of Nicotiana attenuata. NCBI lineage: Eukaryota > Viridiplantae > Streptophyta > Magnoliopsida > Solanales > Solanaceae > Nicotiana > Nicotiana attenuata. Next base: position 62,620 of record NW_017672815.1, read on the forward strand.
ATCGCAGAGACGGTTCTGGTTTTATTTAAAATTGATTACCCAAGGTTTGCCTAGGCGTAAAATAGTATGCAGCAATTATTCAGAATTATTAAAAGGCAGTTTGGAAAATATTTTACCTTAAGAGCATGTTGTTCTAGTTGATACGAATGCAGAGATTATTACCAGTTATTTTAAACAGGATGATCAAGTGTAAAGTTGTTTTTACCTCTTTTAAACCAGCAGTTTACACTAAGTGTGAATGCAAGTACGGATAAGATCCTAAAACATGGTATCTAAGATGCATGTATAAAACTCGTGATGCAGAATTCCTAGAGCAGGATTTCTAAATGCATATGGCAGGATTGCAGAATTTCCTAAGAGCAGGATTTCTAAATGCACATGGCAGCATAGAACATAATAGTAAAGCGTTAATTATTAGCAGATTTTAACACATGATTTTGTAAGAGTGCACATGCTGAAACAATAAACATGAGACCTAAGGCATGATTTCTAATGCATGTATGAACCCTAAGCATGGCTTCTATTGCGCAATTAGGAACATAAACCTAATAACATGTTTTCTACCCTTAACAACTATAGTATGCATATTTACCCCATCCCTTTTCACTAGCCAACCCCAATATTTGTTTACAACAAGTTATTACATACCAACATTGAAATGAATTACATAAGTAGCAACGAAAGATAAGAAGTTACACTGTTGGAAGCCTGATTAGGACTTCCTCCCTGAGTTATGTAATAAATCACTTCAAGTGCCAAGATTTGTTCCATAGTCTTTCTCATATCCGGGTGTGTCAGAGTTCCCTAAGGATCTCAAGGGATCCCGGGCAATGCTCACACCCAGATTTCATAGCAAAGACAGTAAGTGCAGTGTGGAAAGACCAGCTTTCATGTGTCCAAGTTCAGAGGGAGCTCAAGGGTCCCAAGGCAAGGCTCACACAAAAGGGGCAGAACCTAGTGGTCTAAGAGTATATGTGAGAGTGCTTGACACAGATTTAAAAGAGTTGAGTTGGAAACAGTTTTGAAAGGGGAAGGGGATGGGAGCAACAATAACTTGGAACAAGCACACACAGAGAACCAGTTTAAAGAATAGTACAGTTTCAGAAGTTACAAGCAGGGAAGTAGGGGTTGGGGACATAGAGGGCCCAAATCAGAAACACATAAACATGGTTGAGAAGAGGTTCATATAGACCAGCGAGTGCAAAGAACAAGTAGGGACTGATTGGTCTCCAGAACACATACAATTACTTCAAAAAGTTAACAACAGAATCATGCTTGAAATTAGAATAGTAACAAGACAAAGGGACAGGGTATGGTAATAGTCATGCAGGGGTCTATTACACATAATTAGTCATGACTTGGTGTCAACCAAGTACATTAGGCGACATACTAGTTGAGAGACATTAACAGGCACTCAAGTAGACATGCTGACTACATTTGAACAAGAGAAGGCAGAACTTAAGCATGCTGAGTAAAGCAGTAGACAAGAAGTGCAATTAAACAACATGAGCCATTAAGTCAGTGCAGAAAGAGACAGGGATTGACAAATAATGGAGCACATAGAGTCGAGTTTCAGAATTGAACTAGGAACATACCAGTTAAGGAAGCAAAGTGCAGAAAAAGTAAAGCAAGTAGAGTTCCACGGTCTAGCCTTGGCTTTCAGCCGGCTAGGCAAGCAATAGCACAAGTAGTAGAAGAAGAAGAGAGAGTTTTGAGTGTGTATGTGTGTGTTCTGAACTTATTGTTCGGGTCTTTTGCTAAAGGGAGGGTAGAGTATTTATAGTTTTGAGAACAGGCAGGAAAATAAGGTAATAAGTACTGACTTAGTATAATTATAGAAAATAATACAAATCAGAATCAATTAAAGACCCGGACTCCCTTCAATTAGGGAGTCATAGTTCAAACGGGTACAAGTTTTATCAAGTAGGGAAAAGAACTGATTTTATCATAATAGGAGTAGTAAAGCATGTAGCACGTAATAAGGACTAAGTACGGAATATTTTCAAGTAAGGAAAGTATACTAACATCATATTGTGCACATAAATAAGGTAGAGCACAATTTCAATTCTGAAAGCCAGTTCAAAGAATCACGGATGAGATGGAAAATTACGGGGAATCAGCACTAACTAAGGAAAGTATCACAAAAAATAAGGAAGCAATTTCGAAAAATCAATACAGAATTACAAGGAAAATACATAAAATCACAGATGTAGGTTTAAGGAGATTGCACAAAATCAACCTAAATTATGTGAACAATCAACAAATGGTCGGACCTATTACGATAAATAACACGTGTTTGGACAAAATCAAAGAAACCTTAAGAACAAATTAGAGCATGAAGCATAAGAGCATATAGAACACACATGAAACCTAGAATGTTCAGGATAGTGGTGCAAACACGTCGCAAACAAACTCAAACTTTGAGTCGAACCCATAAGTATCAGGGTTTCTTGACAAAAATGAATCGAGCAAAAGGAAAGACTTAGGTGATGTTTAAACATGCTAAAAATCAAAGTAATTGCTAAAATCAGAAAGAAATCATTTTTGCAAAAAGGGTTTTGAAACCCTAGTCTGGAAAATGAAGATATCGTTTGAAATCGGAGAAACATTTTGAGGAAAACAGGTGAAACCCTTAAGAAACCCATAGATCCATCACATATCTAAAAGGATCGAAGGATTTATAGCTAGGTTTTTCAGAAAAATAGCTGAGACGAAGGAAAAAATCGGTTAAAAACTCATGGATACACCTAGATCTAAGACAGATCTAAAGAAAAGTGGAAAATCTCAAGAGTTAGGGTTTCAGAGAACCTAAAGAAGATGAGAGGACTTTAATATGTTACCGGTTTTTGGTCGGAAAAGTCATGGATCTGACTCGAACAGCCGTGGATGGCCGGAAAATGGCACAAAAGACCATGGATAGGAGTTGGACAAGATCTAGACTAGATCTCTTCGAGATCTTTCCACGAAATCACAAAAATGAGCAACCAAGAGACGTAGGAGACAAGCATACGTCTCAAACAGCCATGGGAATCCATGGATCGAGTGAGGATCGAAGGGATTAGGGCTAGTTTTGGGTGGCGGCGGCTAGGGTTAGGTTTAGGTCTCAGAGAGAATTGGAGAGGAAAAGAGATTTCAGGGCGGCTGTTTGGTAAGAAATGAATTAGGTTAGGGGGTCGTTCAGGTTAAAAATGGTAATGGGGAATAGGGGCCGTTGATCTCAGAGATCAACGACCAGGATGAGAAGGGGGTCTGGGTCGGGCAGGATTTAAATTGGGTTAGGGTAGGTCTTTAATTGAAATTGGGCTGGGAAATTGGGATTTGATTTGGGCTACAATTGAAAGCCAATCTGGCTATATTTTAAATAGCCACTTTTCCCTTATTTAATTTATAAAAAATAGTAAATAGTTTTCTGAAAAATAATTTAAAGTACAAAAAATGATTTAGAATGCATACTTAGCAATTTAAAAATACAGGATCCAATTTTAGGTGTATAAAATATAATTAGATCTTAAAAAGGGTTAATATTGTAATTATGTGCAATTTAACTTTAAAAAAATACTAAATGTAATTATAAAAATATATAAAAATTACCTTAGCCATATTTTGGCATAAATATAGAAATTCGATAGATTAATTACCAAAACAATAATTTTAGAAATAATTATTGGGGAAAAAAAGGAAAAAATAAATCAATTTTAAAACCCTCAAAATTATGGAAAAAATAAATAAAACCTTGGGCATGCTTATATATGCATATATATGCTGTTTTGAAGGTATTTTGCATATTTAAAAATATATAGAGAAAAATTGGGTATCAACAAAATGTAACTTTTTTTTAAACTGTATAAAAGTATTTTGAGTCCCAAAAATCGTTATTTTGGTTTCGGACTCTGTGTTATGAGCTCATCTATATCTGTTGAAACAGTAAAAAGAAAAAAAGGATATTGTCATGTATTTGGTCATATTGCATTCTCAACATGTGATTGCTTTGTGTTAAATTTGAACAATTTGTGTTAAATTTTAGTAACATGCTACTGTATAAATGTTATTAACATTTTGTGTTAAATTTGAACACATATGGGTGCTATAACAGGATATGATTAACACCTACTAACCTGCTGTTTAGTGTTACTAATTCGATTAATTATTACTAACCGTTATTAACCGTCATATTCATTTTACTATTTTGATATGTTCTCATTGAGGTTGTAAATTTGGTCGAAGACTTTGAGGTAATATGATCCCACAGAAAACAGAAGCTAAAAGTGACTAGTTCAGTCCAAAAAATACAGAAAACAGAAGCTAAACAGAAGCTAAAATTCAATCCAAAAAACAGTTACATGATAATCTACCTAATTGACTACACAATGATAATTAACTAGTTCCCTACCAAACTAAACAATACATGTCAATTGACTACACAATGATAATTAACTAAACAAGGAAGAATCATAATGAAATCTACTTCATTATCCAGGCAGCAAAGAATCCAACAAACATTGCCCAAGAACCAATTATCACCATCATTGGTTGTACAACTCTTTCTTCCAATTTTTTGACTTTAGCAGCTTCAAATTTGTTCATGGCTTCCATGTCGATTAATTTTTCTCTCAACTTGTCTCTTTCAATTGTAACGGCATTCAAAGACGACTTCAAGTCTCTTATTTCAAGCTGGAAACCATCCGCGAATATTTCATCTTCCCAGTCGAAATAACCACATGAATTATTCTGCCAAAGAAACATTTAAAAGACTCATTTTTTTTTTTCAAATCAAAACAGCTAGAAAGATTATAAAGATCAGACAAACTCACATCGATACCTTACCTTAGGGCGTGCGCATTTGTAAAATTTCCTACCGGGGTTAGAGGGAGTGGTTGATGTGAAATAGTTGGCAATAATACCACATCGACACCTTCTCTGAGAAGAAGTACTACTCTGCGACATTGATGAAGATGAGAGAGGATAGAGTCGAGCAAATGAGAAAAAAAAAGAATTTGGGGAATTTGTGGCTGAACCCTATTTTTATTCGACTGAAATTATTATGAGGGGCAGTTATTTAAGTGGGCGGGGGCGGGTTATTATAAGGTGGGGCGGGTAAAAAAAGCCTAGTTGCCACATTATTATGGGGGTCCAGTTGCCACGTAGGAGGTCTGTTAGATTTAGGTACAAATTCTCCTACTTTAGTAATGGCATGTATTATTTTAGCCGGAAAGTAGAAGGGGGAATTAACGTGGATAATTTTCAATAGTAGAGGTACAATTTTGGCATTTTCCCCTTTTTTAAATTGACAACTTTTGGCAAATAGACACAAACCGTTCTAGGAACCTCAAAATTAAGAAAATCCGAACATATGCCAAGTGCAAAATCACCGTACAAACCTATTGAAACTATCAAATCCCAATTCTGAGGCAGTTACTCAAAATTCAAACCTTGATCAACTCTTCCAACTCTAAGCTTCCAAATTGAGAGTTACTCTTTCAAATCAATCCCAACCTCTTAGAAATCAAAACCAATCATACGCACAAGTTATAATACATCATATGAAGCTACTCAAAATTTCGAACCACATAACAAAATGCCAGAGCTCAAAATGACAAGTTGTATCGTAACACGAGGCATTCAATATCTATCAACTCAAGAAAGCGTAATACCCGCTCTTTTTCCCTCTCTGACAATTGTACAATCAAGCTTTGATCAATCAAGTCCCTGCCTTCTTTTTTCATAGATCATTGAATAGAAAATATTTCCCTCTCTTTACTCATTCAATTTTATAGTTATCTCAATTGTTTAGCTATTTTTGGTTGAATTGATTGTCTGTGGCCTACTTTACAATTTTAATTAATTTATCCTAATAAGAAAATTTTAGGTTAAACAGTAAGAGAATTTAAGTTTATAAAACAAATACATGTCATATGTTTATAGATTTAATATAAATTTTAGATAATAATGATTGTTACGTGGAAAATATCTCATTTTAGGAAATGCGGGAACCTTATCCATATAAGTGTGAATGGAGACAATCTTACTCTCAAGTCAGATTATAAGTTGTTTGATAGCTCAGAAAAGAAACTTTGTTAAGGGTTTTTTTTTTAAATAAAAAAGATTGTGGGGTAAGGGAAATGAAGGAGCGGATTATGTTAAAGTTGATGGATTATTATATGCAGCGGAAATAATTTCAGTATCAAAATCACATGTAATCTAGATAACTATCATAAATAGGATTTCACGGGTTACCTCTTGAAACGTGAACAAAGTTTCTTTATCACGTGAGCCTCCAATTCCACAGCAACTCAATGAATTCTCCACCACCCGCACGATCACGATCTCCGAACATTCCACGGTCTTCTACTATGTTACCCAAATAATATCCGGAAAGAGTAATTTCGTGTGGGCGAAACTTGTAGGAAAAAAAATGGCTGAAAATTTCGGCCACCCTCTCTCTTTTCTCTAGGTGGAAAACCTTATGTATTTATAGCACAAGTTTTAAGGGTTAAAACTCTTTTCCAAAACCTGTTAGGTTTTCCTTTCCACCAGAAAAAAAAGAATTTCTTTATTTCCTATTATTTAGGCACATCAAAGACCACATAATTTAATTAACAAGGCTTCCAATCATGGAATTAATTCATAATTTTCGAAATTAATATCCACCATAATTAATTACGAATTATTCCACTAAAAATCCGTAATTGCACTCCTTATTCAATTTTGAAGTTCATCAATTAAATCTTATTTAACTCCACATGTTAAGATTCAGATACTAATCAATTAAATTAAATTAAATTACTGACGATTTAATTTATTGATTATTCCCTTTAGAGTTTCGCTTAACTTATTTTATGTGTCGGATACAGAATCCACCGGCCGGGTTTACACTTGAAAACTGATAAGCTTTCATAAAGGTGTGTCATCAATCCCTAAACTGAGACATGCATTCCATCATCTAACTATTACTTCGGATATTATTATCCAATTTACCGGGCATATTGACCCACGAAAGAATCTCGCCGTTTAATAAATCAAAATAATAATAATGTACACAACTAATAATAATTATATCAAGATTAAGAGTATAAGTACATTTAGTGGCTAGAGAGTTTATTAAGTCAGTATAAAATACTTATCTCTACTTGGTCCGTTTAATACATACAAAATGTACTAGCATAAGAAGTTGGAATTAAACCATTCCCATAATCAAGATTAGTTATATTTAATCTTGTGCTACAATCATCCATGATGGTTTGTCCAATTCCATCATTAGATTGTGAACACATACTTTATACTTATAACAACCGATGATTTAATCTTCCGTGTAAGCTAAACTCTACACTCTAAATCATCTACTATATAAGCAAAGGACACAGACTAATATATGATCTAAAACCTTATTAAAATTGAATAAACAATTATTTCATAATAAATTTATATCTAAATCAAACCCATAGTTAATAATATAAATCCCAACAAAAGGGGTTAAACTTAAGTACTATCATCACTAACCAAAACGATTTCAAATTAAGGAATCATATTCTTTGTAAACCAAGAAACTAATTATGAATTATTTTTCAAATTTCCAATCACTTTTCTGTTATAATGTCCATCTGCATTATGTCTTTTTCTCCCAAAAAAAATATAGCCGTTAGTTCTTGTCCCCTATCCCCTCTAACCCTTAAACATCATACCCGTTTATCAACAAATGACAACTATTCACAAAAGTTTTGTTACTTTTCAGATTCTTGTTTTAACTTTGAGGAACACTTTTCTTAAAGTCTTCTACCTTTGCCACATACTCAAGTTTTTCCTCAGGCGTCATCCCCCAAACAATATTTCTATGGAAATTTATTGACCTCCCGCAAGAAAAGGAAAAATAAATAGGTGAGAATTATTTTACGGCCTAAATAGGTGAGAATTATATGATACTCCTACCACATAAATCATTGAAGCAATTAATTATAGTACATGAATTATTTTGTTGTGACTAATAATGCAGGATCTGCTGTATTGTGTGTAACAATACATAGAATACTATATTGGGGTTGCTTTATTCAAGGATAATTTTGTCTTTCAATATTTTTATTACATATTGCTAATATATTTTTTCAATCCACGTACTATATATATATATATATATATATATATATATATATATATATATATATATATATATATATATATGCATTGCACGTGAATGTCGAGTCTTGTAATATGTTATGTTGTAAAAGAGTATCAAAAAACATTGATTATACTCTCTCTGTTTCAATTTATGTGAACTTATTTGACTGGACACGCAGTTTAAGAAAAGAGAGAAGACTTTCGAACTTGGTGTAAAATGAGTTACATATATTTTGTGTGGCTATAAATCATGTATAAAGGTAAATTGTTTCCAATTAAGAAAAGATGTCATTCTTTTTTATACAGAATAAAAAGAAAATAGATTCACATAAATTGAAACATAGGGAATATAGTTTTAGATAAAGAAAGTCACAGATTCCTTGAATGATCAATATGGGTTGTCATATGATGACTTTTTTGTCGAGGTCAAAATGATTGGATATCATATGAATTTATGAAGATGAAAAATCAAATATTAAATCTAATGAGACAGAAACGTTTTTTAGTAGTATTCTTTTCTACTCCGGTCATTATTATAATTTGTAGTTGTACAAAATCAACTAAGTTGGATTACCTTTTCTCACTTGGTTAAAAATTATTTTTCACCTATGTCATCATATAATCCAACCAATATAAAATTATGATCATATGCTCCCACGTACTAAAAATTAATGTTCTCATATTAAAACTACTTGAAAATAAATATTAGTCTCAAATAGTTTATACCATATAACACGTAACTTTTCAAGCTCAATTATATTGTTGTAAATGTAAACATAGTTGTTGAGGTTGCAAATAATTAACACACACTTAATATAACTCCACAGTTTATAAATCAAAACATGAATTTCAATAAATATTAACCATGTAGAAGCATAAACTCAAAAAACTAATACTAATATATGTAACTCACAAAGGTAATATTAATATGGCTGGATTATTTGTATATTTCAGCATAACATAAAGAACATCTAAGATGATACAGTAACAATTATCATATTCAATTTAGAAATATAATAATCAAGGATATATTATGTTCTTAGGCACAAGAACGACAAAAAATTTATTAAAGGTTTTCTGCCTTTAATGTAACATAAAATAATATCTAAATAAAAATATCTTTTGTTTCATGATCTTAAAACAACAGAACAACTTTCAAGTATAATGATAATCTTCTCAAATAATATATTTCATGTCACCCTACTTCTTGAAACTAGAATTCACATAATTTCATGAATGTGACGTATCTATATGCCAACTAATTATTTGCATTTTTTCAAATAATAACAACTATAACCATTAAATATGTTATTTTAATCAAAACTTGATGCAAACATGATATATTTTAAGGTAATCGCTTTTATGAGATGTCTACCCTATCATTCGCAGAAGTTAAGACTTCATAAGAAAATAATAGGCTGGTAATAGAGAAACAAATATGTCACGATCCGGAATTTCCACCTTCGGAATATTGATGGCGCTTAACATTTCACTTGCTAGGCAAGCCAATGTTAAGTATTCTTATTAGCCATTTTTAACAACAACAAAACCATCTTAATCCCATACATGGTGTCTGGGGAAGGTATTGTGTACGCAGCCTTACCCCTATCCTATAAAGGCAGAGAGGTTGTTTCGGATAGACCCTCAGCTAAAGAAATGATAAAAATAAAGTAACAAGCAATAACATCAGTAATATAATAAGTAATGGAACAATAAAACCGAATAGTCTGAAATAAAGAGATAAACTAATAGACAACGTAATCCAAATACAATCCCAGAAACTGGTGTCACGAATACATGAATGTCTAGAGTACTACAGATAACAGTCTGAATAAAACACAATTGTTTCGAATAAAATAAACAGCAAAGAGGACATACAAGGGGACTTCAGGGCCGTGGACGCGGTGCAGCTATACTTCAAGTCTCCACAGATAACTGGATCGATGTTGGGATCTGCACAAGAAGTGCAGAGTGTAGTATGAGTACAACTGACCCCATGTACTCTGTAATTGCCGAGCCTAACCTCGACGAAGTAGTGACGAGGCTAAGACGACTCACTTACAATAACTTGTACGCAATAATAATAATAATAATAATAATAATAATAATAATAATAATAATAATAATAATAATAATAATAACAGGAAAAATAGGAAATGGAAGTAAAGCAGTTAACTCATGAACACGAACTCGAAATCTAACTACCAGAGAGCCCAGAATAACAAGTCTCATAAACTCATCTCAAAATATCGAGGCAAATCTAACAATCACAAACAAATACCACATATGCAATCTATTGTGGCGCGCAACCCGATCCCACTATATCATTATCTGTCAATATCATAATCCGTCTTTATTCCGCCATTTCAATTCATTACCTTTCAATTTTTGTTGCGGCGTGCAACCCGCTCCCTAAATAATTTCAATCAACATAAACAATTCAACAACCAAAATTTACAAAAATATCTACATCAAGAGGGTAAATGTACGAGGCAACAAAAAATCACATAATAATCAAGAATCTCTTACAACTTGAAGTCTCAACTTTACCAATTCATCAGTATCTATCAATTAAACCACTCATGCAAGGGAAGCCGCATTATAGAAGGCAACACATATCACAAAGCAATAAGGCAAGGAAAATATATGACAGTTTAGACATGCAAGTAAAGCAAATAGAGACAAGTAGCAAATAAATATTGAGTCAAGAAAGAGATGGACAACTTAATACAAGAATAATTAAATGATAATTATGCATAGAAGTTAAATAAAGCATGTAACAATTAAGACATGAAGCAAGACATATCATAAAATAAACGAAAATATGGAAACAAGTATCATGACAGCGTATATGCACTTGCCACCTCGCATATACGTCATTTTTTACATAATTCACATAACACATAGTTCATGGTTTCCTAATTCCCTCAAGTCAAGGTTAGACCCAACACTTGCGTCACTCTGTAATTCAAGCAATCAATCAACCACGACCTTGCCTTTTGAACAAACCTCCAAATCCGACCAAATCTAAAAAATTATCGATCAAATGATTCAAAATAAGCTTTAGAAACTACCCATTATTGAAAGAAAGTTCAATTTTGATCATTTTTGAAAAAGTCAACAAAAGTCAACCTCCGGCCCACTTGGTCAAAACTCGAGATTCGGACCAAAACTCGATTATCCAGTCACCCCCGAGTCCGATTATGTGATTTGTTTCGAAATCCGACCTTAATTTGAGGTTTAAATCTCAGTTTTACAAAAATTCCTAATTCTACCCAAATCTCTAATTTCTACCATGAAAATCCTAAATTTGATGTTGAAATCTCATGAAAAGTAATGGGCATTTGAAAGAAAATAGATTAGAGTCACCTACCAATGAATTTGGGAAGAAAAGTCTATTAGAAAATTGTCTCTAGAGTGTTTAGGGTTGAGAAATGGTGTAAAATGAGCTAAGTCCCGAACATCGCAAATGCGAGACAAGGGTCGCAAATGCGAACCCTGTCAAGACAGAAGTCGCAAATGCGAACATTTTACCATCTCAAATGCGACCAGAAACTTCGCAATTTCGAAGCAGACTCAAGTGGTCAGTGATCGTAAATACGACCACTTCCTTCGCAAAAGCAAAAGGCCACAATTCAGCAAAAGCGAACCAAATTCCCGCGAATGCGAGATTCACCCCGCCCAACCCATGCTCGCAAATACGAACAAATCTTCGCAAAAGCAAGGCTCGCAATTGAGAGCCAGACCTGGCAAATGCGAGATTTGTAACAGAGCACCAGCACTAGTATTGCACCAGCAATCTTCACACTAACCAAACTCATACGAAACACGTTTGAAACTCATCTTAGCCCGTCGGGCACAAAACCAAACATGCACACAAGTGTAATAACATAATACAAACTTGCTTGCGCAATAAAAATACCAAAATAACACCTAAATCTACAAATCACCCCTCTAAACAAATGAATATCAAAGTAAACTCAAGAACAACTAGAATCACATCTAAGCGTGTGAATCATGTCAAATCAATTTCAAATTGTACCAAATTTTGCAGACAAGTTTCAAATAGAGATACTGGCCTATACCAAGTTTCAACATCAAAATCCGAACTCGTTAGCTATGGAATCAACTTACAGTCAAACTTAAGAAATTTTCAAACTTTCAAACTACTAGTTTCCGGCAAAATGAGTCAAATCAATTTAGGGACCTCCAATTTCAATTTCGGATATACGCCCACGTCCAAAATTATGATATAGACCTACCGGAATCGTCAAAACACCGATCCGAGGTTGTTTTCACAAAAGTGTGATCAACTCAAGTTATTTTTAAAGCCAAAAATTATTTTTCCTTCAAATTTTCACATAAAAGCTTTTCAAAAAGTGATACAAACCACGACGCAAACCAAGAAACATCAAACGAAGCTAACATAGCTCTTGGAATATGAAATTAAGGGCTAATACTCAAAATTACCTATCGGGTCATCACATTCTCTACCTCTAAAATAAATGTTCGTCCTCGAACGGACATAGAAAGGTACCTGGACTAGTGAAAAGGTAAGGGTATCTACTGCGCATATCGAACTCGTACTCCCACATAGCTGCCTCGATCGACTGACCTCTCCAATGCACTCTAACTGATGGATAACTCTTAGACCTCATCTTCCGGACCTACCAGGATAGAATGGCCAACGACTCATCCTCATAAGTCAAATCCTTGTCCAATTGGACTGAGCTGAAATCTAATACATGGGGCAGATCACCATGATACTTCCGGAGCATGTAAACATGGAACACTGTGTGGACTACTGATAGGCTAGGTGGCAATGCAAGCTTGTAGGCCACCTTAGCAACTCTCTCATGGATCTTAAAGGGTTCGAAATACCTAGGGTTCAACTTGACCTTCTTCCTGAACCTTATCACACCTTCATGGGTGAAACCTGGAAGCAAAACCCTCTCTCCGACCATGAATGCAAAATCACAAACTCTCCAATCGGCATAACTCTTCTGCCTAGACTGCGCCATACGAAGCTAGTCATAAATCATCTTGACCTTTTCCAAGGCATCTTGAACCAAATAAGTACCCAACAACAGAGCTTCTCCCGCCTCAAACCAACCAACTGTCGAATGACATCGCCTCCCATATAAGGCCTCATAAGGAGCCAAATGAATACTCGATTGGTAGCTGTTGTTGTAGGAAAACTTTGCAAGCGGAAAGAACTGATTCCAAGAACCCCCAAAATCGATAACACAGGCACGAAGCATATCTTCCAATATATGAATGGTGCGCTTGGACTGCCCGTCCGTCTGGGGGGTGAAATATTGTACTCAACTCAACCCGTGTGCCTAACTCACATTGTACGGCCCTTCAGAAATGCGATGTGAACTATGTGCCCCTATAAGAAATAATAGACACCGGCACACCGTGCAGACAAACAATATAGATCCCAGCCAACCGCTCTGAAAAATAGGTAGCTGCCACCAGAATGAAATGCGCTGACTTGGTCAACCTATCCATAATGACCCATACTGCGTCAAATTTCTTCAATGTCCATGGGAGCCCAACAACGAAATCCATGGTAACGCACTCCCACTTCCGCTCAGGAATCTTAAGCCTCTGAAACAAACCTCTAGGCCTCTAATGCTCGTACTCCACCTGCTGGCAATTTAAATAACAGAGACACATATGCAACTATATCTTTCTTCATTATTCTCCACCAATAATGCTGTCTCAAATCCTAATACATCTTGGTGGCACCTAGAAAAATAAAAAGAATCAGTTTACCATGGTTCTTGGCCTTCCACCGTATTTGGGGACTAACTTCTTTCACCGACGGGTCTCTAGCGTAGTGATTTCCAGAATCTACTGAATCCATCGGTCCAGGACTTCAACCCTTGGTGGTGTCCACTGAGTAGCTTAAATAACGGAAGGAAAAGGATTAGCAATGACATGAAATAGCCTTTTTCGGAGAAAAAAGTAGATCATAAACTTACTTGAACGTTTCCATGATTCGGGAAAAGATGGGGTTGTGGCCGGGATACTATCCCCAGTGGAAATGACGAAAAATCGCTCCATCCATCCACGGTCATTATCATTATCCATGCTGGAAAGCAAAGCATAATGGCCATGCTTGTGAAATTTATCACTCCCCCGCGGAAGATTTTGGAGAATAAAGGTTCATCATGTGTGCCAGGGTTAGGGTCTCCCCCATTTCCAAGCACAACTGGTGAAGACTAGCCAGTGTTAGCCACACAGAAGGGTATACTTGTGCCAAGCAGACTTGATACCGGTGGCAGAATTCCAAGATCACGGGGTCAAGTCCCCCGCTCAATGAGAATGGACCCAAAGTGAAGGGGTATGTATAAACATATGTAAAACCCTTCTTGGTGAAGGTCACCCGCTCCACCAGATCAGGATCAATGATATTTAGGTCTTCGCATTTACAATCTTCCTTCACAGTAGGGATACTGGAAGGGCGAATAGAAAAAAAATATTTCCCAACAGCCCAAGTTCGAGGATTTAAGGTGGGGAACTTCTCTTGGAAGTCGTAGGCGGTGCTCAGATGTTTAGGTTTAATGGTGATCACCGTGGGAGGAACATCAGTATTAACTTCTTTATCTTTGCTTCTCCTCGGACCTCCGCCGAAGAGAAGACTGGAGTTGGAAGATTTATTAGGAGAAACCATAATGATAAGGAGATGATAAAGTTTTTTAAAAAAGATCAGAGAGAGAGAGAGAGATGAAAACAAAAAAAAGTTAAGTGCAAAGAGAGTAAGAGAGCTTATGAGGTTATTAGAAGTGAAAGAAGAAGAATGAGGCATAAAAGTAAAGGTATAGATGGCTAAAATCGTGGTCATGATTACCTCAAGAACTGGCGAAAATATTTGCTAAATCGTGGGGTAACATGTGTTTGGGGTATTAAATGCGAGGGGACGTACGTCTTATCAAGCACCAGAAACTGCTTAGAAGGGTTCCAAAAATTTTCTGCCAAGAAAGGAATCTTCACCAACTTCCTGATGACACAAAGATGTGCCACCAAAAAGTAGGGGGACTATTGTATATAGTAAAATTGGCTTATATTAAATGGTCGAATGATTGCATGACACGTGAAACCGGAGGCAGACGGAAGATGAATCAAGTGAAAATGAAGACTGAGGACAACAACTTTGGTTGGTATCGGGTTGATCCCGAAGGGAACACAGTCAACAAAAGCAAACGAATGTTTGTCACCAGATGACATTTAATGAAGAATATTTCTCAGTATTAAATAGGCAACCATTGCAGAGAATTTTGGCATTAATGGCCTGTCGTTACATATTCATCGATGACCCCCATTATTGTAATTTAAGAGGGGCTTGATCCTAGAATCTTGTTTTCTAGGTATAACTATAAATAGGGACTTCAACAACCATTGTAGCATACTAAATCTCTAGCAAAACTTATGCTATATTTTATTCTTAAGAAAATAATACAACTTTACTTTCTGTCTAATATTGCTCATACTGCTGTCTTCGGAAGCATTGCTCTCGGAACTAGGCTTGCTATTTCCTTTGATTTTAATGCTAAGTCTTATTTTTAATATAATTTGTTTATCATTTTGGATCAAATCAATTCGTTTACCGATAAACCACATAACAAATTCAACTGTACTGTTTTACAAGTAAACATTAATATGCTTTTCTGTCTTTCCCTCTTTCTCATTTCATTTCAAGGCTATTCTAAAAGTTAAGTAAAAAGGATAGATCGAAATTCTCATGGGTGATTAGTTTATGCACTTTTCTTACCTTTTTATTATAAGTAAGACGAGTCCATCCTAATGACTTGTGATTCGTCCAGATATTTTTCCTTTTTACAATTAAGAAGAGCTCCCTTAACATGCAAAGACAATTTAGTGGAAATCCAATAAAAAAAGAAGATAAATCACAATAGTGGCTCATTAAAAATTTATTATTAAGAATAAAATATTTAAAATAAAAAATTTTCTTAACAAAAAAATTTAATAATATTCTAAGCGTTTTACACGTCAAACTTTTCCCGAAAACATAGTTTATCCCGAGTTGGTGTTATAGCAATTTTTAATTTGTTATTTTTTTAAGTGTGTCATTACTTATACAAAATCTTGGGTATGCTGCTGTTTATGATTACATCCTTTGCATGTTAGTTTTTCTTTCAAGAACTTATAGATTTTAAAATTTAAATATATTTTTAAATTTAAATAATTTAACAACAATTATACTTTCAATCATTTAACCATGGTAAATTATATACATTCTCATCTAATGAAATTAATTAATCATAATGAATTAATATAGTTTGGTATAAATAAGTATTTACCCTTATAAATATGACGCGCAATGAAGAAAAGCATCGGAAGTTCTGGTTCGTCCATCTTTGTACGCGTTGGCCTTATCAGTTTACATAAATTTTTGAAAATATACCCCAAGTCCCCACTTCCAACACGGACACGGAAATCGACCTAATTTCTTTTAATTTAAACATATTTTACTTTTTTGTTTGAAAAAAATATGAAACATGATTTATACCCAAAAATTCTAAAAATTATTATAAAATTCAACAGTGCCTTTTATCAATAAATTCATTATATTATTGCAACCATAGTCCTGAACATAAATAAATTTGATACAAAATTGTTATTTTTATAATGAACTACATAATAAACTATCAGATCGAAGACGAAGCAACATTGTTACAAAATAATAAATGATGAACTCTTTTATAAAATACAAAAGTTTGGAGCAATTTTTAAAAAATATAATAATGATATTTTGAGCCAAAACCAGCTCTTGAGCTGATTTTGTGATTTGGGTTTTGAATATATATCAAATATAGATAAAATCTATGGCCAAATATGTATTTGCCTAAAAATCTCAAATATATTTGACAAAACCTATGGCCAAACGGGTTCCAAGCAGAGGTCTTAACTTTTTCTCAACCCATAACCTTGAGCAGTTCTTTTTTCTTAGCTGTCTTTTGGTTTAATAAAGAAACCTTCATCAACCATAACCCCTGCATAAAACTCAATATGTTCCTTCTCCCTCCTTTCTAGAACTATACTAACAAGAGGAGTTTTTATCCACGTTCTGCTCACACTCTTTTTTTTTTGGCAGTTTCATATCAGAAAGTGGTGGTTTTCAGGCTATTTGAGTAGGTTTTTGGGTTCCCACCCACGTTCTATAATATCCCTATTTTGATTCTTATACCCTTTTTTTCTTGATAAAAATCAATTCTTTTCTCCTGGGCTTCTCTTCTTTCCCTCTCTAATTCTTTGCTAGAATATTCAAGATTCTGAATACCCATTTTCAAAGATGTTGAAAGTTGGGATATTTGTGGTTTGTTTATTGTATTTGAGTGAGGTGGAAGGGCTAGGAGTGAACTGGGGAACAATGGCGATGCACAAGTTGCCACCAAAAACAGTGGTGCAGCTGCTGAAGGACAATGGTATTGGGAAGGTGAAGCTGTTTGATGCAGATCAATCAACCATGAGTGCTCTTGCTGGTACTGATATTGAAGTTATGGTTGCCATTCCCAATGATCAGCTTTCTGCTATGAATGATTATGATCGAGCTAAAGATTGGGTCAGACGCAATGTCACCCGCTACAATTTCAAAGGAGGTGTCAATATCAAGTATGATTCATTACACCTTTCTTTCATTCACTTGGTTTGCTCTTGGTTATGAGTTATCTTGTTGTTAAGCTGGAAACTTTATGTTGCCTTGTTTATTTTAATAGTCGAATCTTGTTGTGCTTCTTCCTTTAGGAAAAAGTTATTTAATTTAATGTGTTTTATGATCTATATTGAAGATCTGCACCACATTGAGCATTTGTTGAAGGAGTGGCTTCTCTGGTGCTCTTCCTGCTTAGTGTTGCTTGTAAAGCAAATGTGGGATATGATTCCCTTTGCTCTAAATTGCTTCAAATGCTTTCTTGTTAGTTAGGAATATGTATTAAAGGAAATGGCTTTGCAGATACACTTAGGCAGTAATCTCAATAAAGGATAAAGAATCTACTTCCCCTTACAAAGTCGGGTGAGCCTTGATGCAACATAGAGTTGCTCCTTTCTTGGCTCATAGGTCTGGGGTTTGAGGCGTTGGAACAATCTCTTTGTTCTCTCCGTAGGAGGGCGACCCCTGATGCAACAGTAGAGTTGCTACTTTTGTGACTCATAGGTCAAGGTTCGGGGCATGGAAACAACCTCTTTGTAGAAATGCAAGAGGAAGGTGGGCATATGGTATACGTCCACCCTTCCCCTATGCCCGCACTAGCCACAAAGCATTTCTTTCACGAGTTAAGTCCTTTTGAGTGCATATTCTCTTTTCCAATATTTCCTTAAAAAGTTACTGCTTTTCCCTTTTGGAATGTAGTTATCCAAATGGGAGAACCATTGCTAGTATATGTTTCCTTCAGTAATCATTTTCAGTTCTTTTTTTTTTCTTTATAGCTGCAAATAACCAACCTTTGTGTGGTCTATAGAACATGTTCCAGTGCGAGAACGTACAACTTCTGGTTCATCTTTAAGCAGAGGATCTTTTGTTTTGAGGAAAAAAAAAGAAGTTCAGGAGGGTTATTGAAGAGCAGCAGTATGATTATTCTCTTATTTGCTATCATCATTTTGACTCTTCCTGTCTATTCTTTGTGTATTCACTTTATTTCAAATTGAAACGTCGGGTTTTACTTTGAAATTAAGCTAGTGCTTGGTTGAAGTTATGGTTAGCGTTTGGTTTCAAACCGTGCCATAGACAAAAGCCTGCTATTTAAGTGGATACAGTTAGAGGTGTGGCCGAGTTTCGAAATGTGCGCCACTTCTTGCGAATTTCTCAATAATCCGGAGAAAAAGAAAAGAAAAAAAGTAGTTATGATTAGCTTGATCCTTATCTTTTAGGAAACAAAGTGAAGGAAGATAGTGAGATATATTTCTCACAAAACATCTGCTTTCCTTATATTAAAAAAAGATAGTGAGATACATCCATGAAATCCAATCACCTGGAAGTCTTATGGCTTTGAAATGGTATATACAGTATTGGATAGTATGATAAAAGGAAGCTGACTTTAAAAGCCAAACTATGCATTCAATTCTGCAGTAGGTATAACTCTTCAAACTTTACTTTAACTTCTTTCCTTTGTATGTGAGAATCTTTTGTCATCTGTATTCTGTACTGGATCTTTAGTTCTGTCATTTGAAGTAATGAAATATAAGACCATATAGCACTAATAAATGGTCCTTCAAAATTGAAGAGATCATTTCGTAGACAGATTTGTGTTTGTATTGTGTAAAAGCATTTTATTGCTACTGTTTTTTTGTAACAGCTCTGCACCCGCTTTTATCAATAAAATATTGCTGACAGTTCACAGCAGAAAAGTATGAAACTGCATTTTCAAACATTTATATAGTTCCATCTTGCTGATTTCTGTACAAAATTTATGTATCTTTATCTCTGCAGGTATGTTGCAGTTGGTAATGAGCCTTTCTTGACATCGTACAACAACTCCTTTATTAACACGACCTTCCCAGCACTTCAGAACATCCAAAATGCTTTAAATGAAGCAGGACTTGGGAACTCCATAAAAGCAACTGTACCTCTAAATGCCGATGTTTATTTCTCTCCAGAGAGCAATCCCGTGCCCTCTGCTGGGAGATTCCGACAGGACATTAATGATCTAATGACCCAGATGGTGCAGTTCATGAACCAGAACAACGCACCTTTCACAGTAAACATTTACCCCTTTCTGAGTCTTTATGCTAATGAGCATTTCCCTGTTGACTTTGCCTTTTTTGATGGAGCCAGTAACCCCATTCTTGATAAAGGAGTCACATACACCAATGTATTTGATGCCAACTTTGATACCCTAGTTTCAGCTTTGAGGGCAGCAGGTGTTGGCAACATGACCATTCTTGTTGGGGAAGTTGGGTGGCCCACGGATGGTGACAAAAATGCCAATGTCAATCTTGCTTATCGGTTCTATAAGGGGCTGTTATCCAGGCTTGCAGCCAACACGGGAACGCCTCTTCGGCCTGGATATATTGAAGTTTACTTGTTTGGGCTTATCGACGAGGATGGTAAAAGTATTGCTCCTGGTAACTTTGAGCGCCACTGGGGAATCTTCCGGTATGATGGACAGCCAAAGTTTGCCATGGACCTTACAGGTCAGGGACAAGATAAGTTTCTCGTAGGTGCACAAAATGTGGAATATTTACCTAAGAAATGGTGCATGCTTAATCCGGATGCCAAGGATTTGAGCAAACTTGCAGATAACATCAACTATGCTTGCACATTCTCAGATTGCACAGCATTAGGATATGGTTCTTCGTGCAATGGTTTGGACGCAAATGGTAATGCATCATATGCATTTAATATGTATTACCAAGCTCAGAACCAAGGAGATTTCAGTTGTGGCTTTCAGGGTCTGGCAATGGTAACGGATCAGAATATATCTCAAGCAAACTGTAATTTCACCATCCAGATAGCTTATTCTTTCTCTCCAAAAGTATTACCAGGCCCAGGGGTCATCGCATTTCTTACTGCCTTCACATTTATTTTACTATAGATAGATTATATTTGTGTAGATTATTTATTTGCGACAGTGATTGTATTCGACATTTCTGGGTACTAGCTGATGCTTTAATAAAAGTTCAGATTATCTTTATTTAAAAGTTAAAAAGTACAGGTGTGTTTGGTACGAAGTAAAATATTTTTCGAAAAATATTTTTCAATTTTTTCATGTTTGGTTGGTTTAAATGCTTTGGAAACATCTTCTTCATGAACTCATTTTCCAGAAAATGTTTTCCCTATAAAGAGAAAGAATATTTTTCAAAACTTCTTTTCAACCTTCCCAACCCTATTCTCCATCCCCATCAACTCACCCCTACACCCCACCCTGTCCTGACCCCACCCTACCTCCATCCTAAATAGAAATATTTTTATTAGTACTTTCTTTTCATGTTATATATAGTGTACCTTTTTTCATTTCAACAAAAAAAGTATATTTTTTCATTTTAACAAAAAACACTTTCTTTTCGTGATGTAGAAACAATATTTCTTTTATTCAACAAAATAATGTAGTAAAAAGTATTTTCTTTCATTTCAACAAAATGATGGAGTAAAATGTATTTTCTTTCATTTCAACAAAATGAGTACTTTATCTTCATGTTGTAGAAAAAACACTTTCCTTTTCAACCAAAATAAGAGTATTTTCTTTTTAGTTATGGAGCATAAATTTCAAGAATAATTAAATTTAAAAAAGTAGAGCAGCACATTAGTTCCTCTGGTTTGTGTGAATTTTTAGAACAATAATTAAATTCTTGAAGAGAATAGAGTCCTGAAAACTTATGGTATTTGGTGTGGTTTGGGTGGGTGGGTGGGGGGGGGAGGGTTAGGATAAAAAATTATTTCCCTAAAAATATTTTCTACTCTCTAACCAAATAATAAAAAATATTTTTCGAATTTTTTTTCTCTCCAACAAAACAAGGGAAAATAAGTGATAAAATCGCTCATTTTTCATGAAAATATTTTCTAAGAAAACATTTTCCGTCATACCAAACACACCCTGCTTCAGATGATGTTTTCGTTTCAATTTTTGGTTTCAACTTTTGATGGATCATCATCTCGATGTCCTCTTTTACCGTGTACGTCTTCGTTATTGGGGAAACTTCTGCTGTAGAAACATTTTAAGTTTGAGAATGCTTTTGCATTGCCCTGGGATTCATGTGAAAATTACTTTACATTGAAAAAGAAAGAAGTAGCTGTTAGAATAGATGAAGGCCCAACTTAGTTTTGTTTTCCTTGTTATGTACATGCCCATACTATATGGCCCATTTATTTATTTGTTGTAATATTTTGTATAGGCCCAGATTATAAATAGTGAATGAACTGTAATTAGTAGAGAGATTTATACACATAGAAAAAAATGAAAGATATCTTTCTCTGTATCGCTCCTCTGCTTCGAACACTCTAGATTTCACCTGTGTTCAATTCCGTCTGATTCCTTCCATTTCCTTTGTTCTTAACATGGTATCAGAGCAAACCTGGTTAATTTCGGGAGGATCTACGGATTTGTTGTTCGAATTTCTGGTCTAGAACGATCATCTTTTGCACCATCGATTTCTGCAAATTTTGATGGTTTTTTTGTTCGTCGGAGCTGGTATTTTCAGTATTGATTTCGACTTCGTCTTCAATTGTGCCGATGATGCAAAGTTCATTTGGAATTTCAAGCTTCGCGACAGTAACTCAATTTTAGGGTTTTTTTTCGCGCAACTGGTGATATTTCTTCTCTAATTTTGCACATTTTGATACATATTTTGTGTGATTGCTCCTTTCTTATGGTAATTTCATAATCATGGCTATCGATTCTCAAACGCCTGTTGTACCTAACTTCCGACTACAAATTCAAACCCTAACCTCGATCCTTTTCATCCCTTATACCTTCACCCTTCTGATACTCCGGGTAGAGTGTTAGTTTCTGTTCCTTTTGCTGGGATAGGATATGGAGAGTGGAAAGAGAGTATGATTATCTCACTTTCAGCTAAAAATAAACTCCAAGTTATCAATGGTTCTATACCTAAACCTGCACCTACCTCAGCACTCTATCCTCATTGGGAGAGATGCAATAACATGGTTAAAGCTTGGATTATGAACGCATTATCCAAAGACATATCCAAGACTATATTATATTACAAAAATGCTAAGGAGGCTTGGGATAATCTAGAGGAGAGGTATGGTGTTGCAAATATATCTCAATACTATAGTATTCAAAGAGTCATAACATCCACTACATAGGGATCTTCTGATATAGCTACGTATTTTACAAAGTTGAAGGGCTATTGGGATGAAATTGGCAACTGTACTTTTGGTAGGCCTTGCACTTGTAGTGCCTTGCCTGAGTTCATTGAGGGACATCAACTTGTTCAATTCTTATCTGGATTGAATGAGACATATGCTACTGTGTGAAGCAACATTCTGATGATGAGTCCAGTACCATCAGTTGCAAAGGCATACTCCTTTCTGATCAGAGATGAAAAGCAAAGAGAGATCAAATCTGACTCTCCTATGTTCTCTTCTGATTCAGCCTCATTCCTAGCCAATTCTCCTGCTCCTCAGAATGGTCCCTCTCAAGTTAACAATTCCAGAAATTATTCTCAAAGGGTGAACTTTGATCCTAAGAAATCCATGATCTTCTGCAAATACTGTAAGAAGTTTGGGCACACCATAGACAAGTGTTACAAGCTCCATGGATTCCCCTCTGATTTTAAGTTCACTAAGAATAAAAGAGTCGCAACTTCTGTACATGTGGATTCAACCCTGAGACTCCTCCTCTTTCTGATCCTCAACAAGCTGTTGATGCTCCACATGGTTTTTCGAAGGAACAATATGCTCATATTCTGTCACTTTTCAGCAGGCCCAACTCCCATCTTCTGCTCCAACATCATCATCTACTATTTATGCCAATTTTGCAGGTTTGGTAAACAACACTGTTTTTAATTCTGATGGTTCATTTGCATCTAATGCTTCTAAAGTAGATTCACTTTCTTGGATTTTGGATTCCGGGGCCACTAGTCACATGACCCCTCACAAACACCTACTTCACAATATACAACCTTTAGTCACACCTTCTCTTATTACATTACCAAATGGATACAAAGTTAAAGTTACCTCTATAGGCTGCCTATCACTGTCTTCTACTATCATTCTGAATAATGTACTTTTGATACCTTCCTTTCAATTCAATTTAATCTCTATACATCAACTTCTTACTCAACTCAGTTGTTATGCTATTCTCACTACTATTTCCTTGTTCCTACAGGGCGTTTCTCTGAAGAGGCCATTGGAAATTGGTAGAGTTGAGCATGGCCTATACATTCTACATATGAGTTCTAGCAAGTCTGATTTTATTTCTGTTTCTTGTTCTGATGTAAAATCTAGTGATAGTTCTTTTCATTCTGTCATTAGTCCTGTTTCATTTTCCCCTGTTATTGATAGTTCAGTGTTACCTACTTCTTGTACTTCTACTTCCATTAATAAAAATGATGTTTTGTGGCATCAAAGGATGGGACATATTCCTTTTGTTAAAATGATATCTATCCCACATCTGTCTTGTAAATTTTCCTCTAAACAATCTTTTGTCTGTCCAATTTGCCCCATGGCTAGACAACAAAGGAATTCATTTCCTGCTAGCATTACTCATTCTTCAAGGCCTTTTGAACTTGTTCATATTGATCTTTGGGGCCCATATCATACTGCCACCTACAATGGTTTCAGATATTTTTTGACCATTGTAGATGACTATAGTAGGGTCACCTGGACACATCTTCTCTCTTGCAAAGGCAATGCCTTTTCCATCATCAAGGCATTTATATCCATGGTTTCCACCCATTACAACAGTGGTGTTCAAACCATTAAGGGAGGTATAGATAGATCCTTTTTCTTTTCATTAACCATTCGGTTATTTGAAATTTACTGTCTAATCTTGATTTGGCGCGCTTAGGTCCCTCCGTCTTTCAAAATGTTATTCCCTCCGGTCCACAATAAGTGACCAATTTGCCTTAGGCACACACATTAGGGAGATACTAAATTCTATACACAAATAGTTATTGTGACTAAGTTACCCTTAATTAAATGTTGCAGCATAATTTAATATGAAAAGTAAAAGGCTTTTTAGGGATACGTACATAAGGGTAATTTTGGAAAAAGAAATTGAATTTTTTCTTGATTATATAAATGGACACTTATTTAGGACCAAAATAAAAATGCAAATTGGTCACTTATTATGGACCGGAGGGAGTAAAGGTTACATGTTATTTCACCCAAAAAAAAGGTAAGGTATCTCTCTGAAAATTGCAAAAACAAAATGTCACAGGAATCGATTTCACTTTCCCCTTTACTCGACTATAAAAGATACTCCACATGAGGTTAGCAGATAGTTCATATTAATAGGCTCAAGGTAAAGATGATTTTGCTAGACTCTTATTGAAGAAAGAGAGACTATCCAGTTTTATGCCATGCATTTCTCATTTCACTTTTGAGGATGAAACTAGTTACTCCCTAGCCTAAGCTTTCCTTCTATCTTTCTTTCTATTTCAAAGCTTGTGCTTCGGTTCAGATCACTGCTTACTTACTTGACTTGCCCCTTTTTTTTAAGCAAAGAGGTAGTGTAAACTAATTCAGATGTTTATAATGACACGGGAAAAGTTTGACTTCGATTTTGATAATAATCGTGTTGCCGCATTTTAGAATTCGTGAAGTATTGTTGGGTCAAATTGTAACCACCTAACCGAATTTTGGGGGAAGTGCACAGTTAGCCACTAATTAGAGATATCTTTATTCTTTAATCACTGTTTAAAATGTATTTACTCTTTATCCAGTATTTAATAAATTTTTACCCTCCCAGACAAAATACCCTTGTATTAGACGTGAGTGCTGTGTAAATATTAAGTACATGGTATCCTTAACTTCATGAATGCTGTGTAAATATTAAGGACAAAGTGTCTTGTATTTGCGCCTTCTGTTGTTAAACTTTAGGACATCATGTCCTTAACTTCATATGTGCAGTGTAAATGTTAAGGACATGTCGTCCTTAATTTCATGTGTGCAGTGTAAATTTTAAGGACATGATTTCCTTACCTTGTATTTACACCTTCTGATGTTAAACTTTATGATCTCATGTCCTTAACTTCATATGTGCAGTGTAAATATTAAGAATATGGTGTCCTTAACTTCATGTGTGCAATATAATGTTAAGGACATAGTGTCCTTAACTTTATGAGTGTAGTGTAAATATTAAGGACATGGCGTCCTTAACTTCATGAATGCTGTGTAAATATTAAGGACATGCACTATATTTGCACCTTCCGTTGTTAAGCTTTAGGACAGCATGTCCTTAACTTTATATGTGCAGTGTAAATGTTAAGGATACGTCGTCCTTAACTTCATGTATGCAGTGTATAAGTTAAGGACAACATGTCCTTAATATTTACACAGCACTCATGAAAAAAGGGTAAAAACATCTTTTCGTATTAATTTTACTAGAGTAGTGGCTATTTTTACTCAGCATTAAAAATACTGAATAAAAATTAAATACCATGTTAAAAAGTGGCTATCCCACACCATTTCTACCCGAATTTTTGAGTTTAGAACCACATCCCCTATTTGAGATATCCCGTAAGTTCATTTGGTATTTTATGATTTGCGGGTAGAGATAGTTTAGTTTTCGGGAGGGTCAGGAGTGATTTACACCACTTAGTTCCTAACTTGATGCTTTAAATTAAGATAATTGACCAATGTTAATATTTTGGGAAAACGAGCTCAGATTGGTGATTTGAAGGTTCCGATAGGTCCGTATGATAATTCCGGAATTGTACATATATTCAATTGAGCAGCCAAGGATTCTGGTGCAATTCCTACGTATTTTCTGAAAGTTAAAACTTAAAAAACTTAAGAGAGTTCATAGTTTGTTTTAAACCTTGATTCTAGTTATAATATTTTCGTTTGTGTTTGGCGCACCTGAACAAGTTCGTATAAGGTATATGGATTAGCCCGGATGGCGACGGAGGTCCCCGATTGCTCAGGTGAGTTTCGGAGTACTCAGAGGAAGTTTAAAAGTGATAAATCAGCAACCAGCTGCATGAAATGTGTAGTCTAGCCAGGATCGCGTCACGAGAGGTGGAAGACGGCCACCTGGAGGAGACATGATGGGGCTCACATCACGAGGGCCTTCGGCATCCAGCTTCAGTTGCTGAAATTTCAGTGTTTTCATATTTAACTCCCAATTTGTACTTAGACTTTATTTTATCATTTTGGGAGCTACAAGATACGAATTTGAGAGATTTTTGAAGGAGATTTTATCAAGATCAATGGGATAAGAAATTCTAACCTAGATATATAATTATCACTTGGATCTATCATCATTTTACCTCTAAATCAAGGAATCTAAAAGAAAAAAGAGGGTTTTTGACTTGAAAATTAAGAAAATATATTTAGGGGTTTTGAATAAACTCAAATTTAGAAGCTAATTATATATTTAGACTCGCGAAGTTATGAGTCAATAGGATCTGAGTTTTGTTCTAGGTTTTGACCACATGTTGATTTTTAAGATTTTGAAAAAGCTTGGAATTTTTTCATTTGGAGTTGATTCCTATTGATAGAAAAAAAAAGTTGACTCTCGTAGCTTTATTTGATCTCGCTGAGTGTTCTTGGCTAGATTATGAATGTTTGAAGACCGGAGTAGATAAAAAGGCATTTTTAAGGTTGAAGCCTACTTCACATAAAGCAAGTATCCTGGCTAACCTCGTGTTGAGGGAATTTTCTTAAAGTGCACTTATGTGCTACTTGGCACGTGTTTGGGGGTGGCATATATACGAGGTGACGAGAATATATGTGGGTGCAATGATTTATTCATGCCCGAGGCAGCTCCTTAGGCCTTTTTATACCTTGATTGGTTATATGCCTTTACTTGTTGCATGTTTCATCTGTTGTATAACTACTTGAGCATTTTACTCATGCTGAAGTAATGTTATAGGCATTATTCACATGCGAGTCTAACATTTTGAAGTTCATATACTTGTATTACATGGTAATATTGCATAATCATATATTATTCCTTATATGCACCATATTAGCATATATATCTAGTTCTCATTATTCATCTGAGATTGTTTAGGCATGTTTAATCACATTCCTATTTTTAGGCATCTGTTTAGGCATGTGGATTCACGTTTTTGTTTTGAGGCATTTGTTTGGACGCGTGCATTCACGTTCCTATATTGAGATATCTATTAGGACATATGGATTTATGTTTCTATTGCATGTGAATGTGGATCCATCCTACTAGATACACTAAATACCAGAATCTCACCGATAATATGGTGGAAGGCTTGTGGACACAAAGATTTGTGTCGTTTTTATTATAAAGTTAGAGTCTTTATCATGCATATACATTGTAGGCTATTGTTGATGCATCCCTTGTGAATGCTACTTGATGCATATTCCTTTATATGATGTTATGATGCTCCAATACATGTATTGATCATGACACCAGAAGGAACAAGTATAATCTCTCATGCTTTGACTGTGCTTAGTAGATACGTTGTTC
Organism: Nicotiana attenuata; assembly: GCF_001879085.1. Lineage (NCBI taxonomy): Eukaryota > Viridiplantae > Streptophyta > Magnoliopsida > Solanales > Solanaceae > Nicotiana > Nicotiana attenuata. The sequence continues at coordinate 90,825 of NW_017672815.1, forward strand.
GTTGTTGTTTTTTCTATGATTACCTATATGAACTGCACATGTTTGCAAAAAGTGATTATTCATGTTAAAACCTCATCACTACATTATTGGGGTTAGACTTGATACTTACTAAGTACACGTTATCTTTTGTAGTTATACTACAATTCTGTATATGTTTGTGTAAATACTGATACAGATACCAGCAGGACCCAATGGAGAGCTCAATAACTGATTACCTTTGGAGAGTCAAGGTAGACTTGTATTATCTGTCCGCAACACCTTAGAGTCACTTTCGTTTATTAATTATTGTTATCTTATTCAGATGGTGATGTATTTTTAGAGATTTATGTGTTTTTACTCTTAGCACTCATGATATTATGACACCTACTCCTCGGGGTTATTATGTTATATTCCATACTTATTATATCAGTAGGGATGACAATGGGGCGGGGCGGGACGGGACGGGACGGGTGCGGGGCGGGTTTGGCAAAACTCACAAAAGTTTCAACCCGCCCCGCCCCGCCCCGCATAATTATTTTTTCAGTTTTCAACCCGATCCGCTTGGACCCGCCCCGCCCTGCCCAACTTAATTTTTTATTCTTTAATTTTTTTTCTAAAACAAACTAGTTTGAAATTTTGTCAAGAAGGAAAATTCAAAATTTATTTTTTCCTTCATTTCCTATTCACTATTTTTTAAGCTAAACTAAGCTTAAAACCCAACAAGCCACTCTTTTGGGGACAAATGGACAGTCAATGTTAACAATTGCATCATAGATCGAATCTTTCTTTCTCTTTTTTTTTGATTTATATACAACAGACAAAGTTAAATAAAGGAGAATTTTGCAATGATCACAGAGAGTACGAAGGGAAAAATACTTAAAGAGCAAGTTAACCATCATAGGAGTTATTATTGGTTTCTATCATCATTCCTTTTACCCTTTTTCTTTCTTCCATTGGCTTATTCAGTGCTACATCATTCTTATATTTATTTATGCTCATTTTTTTTGTAAATAAGAACTGAAATATTGGATCCATTCTATACAGGTGATGCTAACAAAGAATAGCACTTAAGGGAAAAATAAATTTTGAATTTTCTAAAATAAATGGGTTACTATAATTTCCTATTGCTAATACGATATCTTGACTTATGTAATATCATTTTGGTGAGACTTATGCAAATTTATTAATTATAAATCAAAATAGTGTTAGTGCTAGTGAAGAAGAATGTGAAATTGTAGTTGAAATGATTGCTTTATTTCAAAAGATAAAATTCAAAGTTGCCCCGCATTAAACCGCAACCCGCCCCGCCCCGCCCCGCCCCGCACCCGCATAAAAGTAAACCCACCCCGCCCCGCACCCACCCCATTGCCATCCCTATATATCAGATTCAGACTTATGTTATGATATTAGATCTATTTATGACTTATCTTAGCTTTTTATGATGTTATATCCGGGTTTTGCTTCAGCTAGTTCTCCTAGCGAGTTAGGTTATGCGCCATTATGATCCTGGTGGGATTTGAGTCTGAAAAGTTGATATCAGAGCCTAGTTTTTATAGCTATCACAAGTCATGAGCATGTCTAGTAGAGTTTTGCAGGTGACATTTAGGAAACGTTTCCTTCTTTTATTCCTTATCGTGCTATTTGTTTAGTGCTGAAGTTTGAATCTTACTGTTTTATTCTCTCACAGATTGTGATGACACATGCATTGACAGTTGCTGAGCAGGATCAAGTTCCCGTGGTTGCACCCGTTACCCGAGAGGTAGAGGGCCCGCTAGAACTCAAACTAGGGCATGTATGGTAGCACCTATAAGAGGTGGAGCACCCGCAGGTCTTTGTGATCGTACTAGAGCTATTTTAGTTAAGCTATCTATTGTTCCATAGGTAGACCAGGTCCTAGATCAGATTGTTCCGCTGAGTCTAGCACAAGTTCCTAAGGGCTTAATTGCTACTCTAGTGTTTAGGAGACTATGATCTAGGTTTTGAGTTTCTTTGAGTGGATGTCATATGCGGAGATGATTCGTATGGTCCCAACTACTTATCAGGATGAAGGGGGAGCCTAGACCATAACGACTCATATCGTAGAGTAGGTCACTATTGTGTTTTTGAATTTAGGAGTTCCACCAATTAGAGTAGTTTATCCCATTGGTGTAGTTTGGCCAGATGTTAGGCCCTTTATGTTTGTTGAAGAGCAAAAGAGGATGGATCCGTTTCAAAAGTTAGATCTTTCATGTTTTGATGGTGATCATATAACTGATGCTCAGGATTTCTTAGAAATGTGCCATGAGATTTCACCTAACTCGGGCCTTATAGAATCCAATGGAGTTCATTTCACTACTATTCAGTTAAGAGGACCAGCCAAGAGATGGTGGCATATTTATGAGCAGGTAGGCCAGCGTGGTCACTTCCACTCAATTAGACTTAATATTTGACTCTCTTCTTGGAGAAGTTCATCTCACTCACTAAGAGGGATGACCTATGTGGTCAGTTTGAGCATCTGCTCCATGGAGCCTGTTAGTCATAGAGTATAAGATAAGGTTTACTGAGTTATCTTGCTATACAGTTTTTCTGATCCACATAGAGACTGAAAAGGTGAGAAGATTCATTGATGGGCTTAATTATTAATCTCAGTATGGTGAGAGACTGAGATAGGGACTACCTTTGGTAAAGCCATGGAGATAACATAGATGATTAAGCGTATACGGAGGCAAGGTAGAGAGGACCGAGAGGCTAAGAAGTCTCGCGATACAGTTATATTTAGTGGTGCCTCGTATAAAGGCAAGGGTTTTTATGAGTGAGATCATTCTAGTGGACCAGTTCATTCATCACTTTAGACTTCTCATGACGCTCTTGTCAGCCATGGTTCATATGTTACTCTTTTGGGGAAATTGCTCTATAGTACGTCTCCAAGGCATGATTCTTTCAGTGGTCATTCTGGTCATCAAAGGCAGACTTAGTCGTAGTAGCCTATTTCATCTAGGGGTTGTTTTGAGTATGGAGACTTGGGGCCTATTAAGAAGAATTTCACTTGATTGTAGAGTGGTATGCCTTATCAGGGTGCCCAAGCTTATGATTCTAGCTGTAATTTCTACACGGCCTGCTCTGCTAACTAGAGTTGGAGGCCAGGTGGGTAGAGTTGCGGTAGAGGTGGAGGACAATTAGGCGGAGGTCAGGCTCGTTGCTAATGCTTTTTCGGGTAGGGCTGAGGCAGTGGCATTTGATGCAGTCATTACAGGTACCAATCAGTCATAGTGATGCTTCAGTGTTATTTGATCCGAATTCTACATATTACTATCTGTTATTATATTTCACATCATATTTGAGTATCTCGTGTGAGTCGCTCGATATGCTAGTTTTATGTGTCTACACCTGTTTGGGTGTTTTAATTATGGTTGATCAGGTTTATTGATCTTATGCGGCACTATTTGTTGGCGGCCAATTTTGACCCTCCCTTTTTAAATTAATTTATTTATACTTAATAATTTGCAGTGAATGTTTTGAAAATTATTTCAATCAATAATACATATTTTCACAAAATTAATTAAGTATTAGTAGTTTTGAAATCAATAATTTAGTATTAATATTATTGTAATTATAATTCTAAATATATCATGCTTACTACTTTAAGATTATGAAAATATATTTTATATACATCACAAAGGCTTTATAATTAATTTAATGAATTACTCCTTAATTTCTAGTTAATTAGACTATTATGTTAATAATTCGAAATTAGTGTAATGTAAAAGACAAGGTATTTTATAAATAATTAATTACAATAATTAGTAGTATATTTGATAATTATATTTTTTTTTCATATTTTACTAAAATGATTAAGTTTATATAAATTAACTTCAAAGGGGTTAAAAGGCTAAAAGGCTATAATTGCAATTCTTTAATTAAGCACGAATTGGCTATCTTTTAAATTAAAACTAGCCCAATACATAGGCCCAATACGTAATTGACCCAGTCCAAACAACCCCTCCAATCCACCTTGGTAATCCACATCACCTCTTCTGAACCAATAGAAATTGCCACGTCGCCCATCTCCACCTCTCACATAAGAACCGCACACACATCTGTGCCGTTGATCCATCCGATCAACGACCCACATTTTATCTCGATTTCCCTTTAATTTTAACACCTCCCAGATCCGATCTCAACCGTTGAAACACATGGATCCAACGACTCACATATTTCCTCCTTAAAATCTTTTAATTCTTGAATTATCAGGGCCGTTGATCAAATAATCCAACGACTCAGATCTTTCCCTTCCTCTTTATCCTAGAGACCGGATGGTCTCACCCTGAAACCCTAAATCATTTCACTCTTGACACAACATCCCCTTTCCCCTTTCTCTCCCTTTCCTCTCAACCTCACATGCCCCAATCAATCAAAAACCTTGCACAAATTCATGCAAGGTCATGATTCGATCAGGAAATCATTTCCTTTGCCTCCTGAATCCACGGATCCCATTGGATTCTTCCCTGTTTCATTACATTAATTCAAAAACCTCAAATCTAAAACCCTAGACTCAAAGGTGAAACTTGGAATCTCCAGTTTTCTCTTATGCTCGATCAAATTGGAGTATGTATGAGCGTATCTCAAAGACTCATTATGATTATTCGAGGTCCAAAGGTCATTGACCTCTGGACACTGACTTCTGGACACTAAAGCTTTGACAAATGGGTTTTGCCTTCAACGGTCAACTTCTCTTCTTTCATGTAAAAACTCTTAAAATTCTCACTGATCTGTTTCTCTATTTTTCACTAACCTCTGCTTGCATCACCTAGTAATCGTCACTCTCCACTACCAAGTTTGAATCCTAAAGGTTTCAATGGCCACTATAAATAGGAGCCTTAAATGCTATCACCTAACACGCCTAAGAACACCTAACATCAGAAGAAAATTAATACACAATATAGTATCGTTTAGAAATGTTCAATTGAAGTCCGAGTTCTTACTCAATCTCTGCTTTTCTCTCTCTTTCCGGCTCTGAGTTTGTTTACTGATTGGATTTTGAGTCTTTGGCTTTCTAAACGGCTAGATTAAGTACTTGTTTGGTTTGCTGCCCTAAAAGAGGTAAGTAAAACCCCAACCCTACTCTTTTTTTTCGAATTACTAAGCATGAATTGTCTGTTATATCTTACTGATGTCGATACCCCCTTTTCCTCGCGAAATCGGATTTATGATATTTGGGCGAACAACTCGTTTCCTTTTGGGAATTGGGTTTGAATTGAAGAGTCGCCACCTAATGATTAAGTGCATTAGGACACTAAGAAGAACTTTGATTTAGAAAATCAGAGATTGGGTAAGGGCTTGAAATTATTCCGAGGGGAAGGTGTTAGGCACCCCCCGGGATCCACTAGTGTGGTTCCCAGCCATACTATAATTGTGACTTTAAGTGCAAACAACAAATTCACAAATGAGAGTTTCAAATATGAGGGGGTTTTCACATAATTGTTGTGAATGATTATAGTTAAACAAAGTTGGAGAAGTTGAAATTCGAGGGAAGAAGCAGTTTTGGAGATTTTGAATAAGCGAGTAAAAAGGGAAAATTTTCACATAGTTGTTACAAATTACTGAAGTTTGAGAAAAGCAGTTGAAAGTCTAAAATAAAGTAAACAAATAAGGGAAGGGGTCCTAGGTTTATACATAATATGGATCACCCCACACAACACCCGGTAACCATTTATACACGTGGTGTTATCGCGTGATCATCATATCCATATCTACCCTTTCCCACCCCGTTAAGGTATTAAACGCGGAATGGTCTCGTTTTACTTATTGCATGCTATTACCCGTCCCAAATCCTATCAGCCCCGGAGGCGTTTGGGGACTACTAGTCCTAAAGGGAAGGGAGATTTGGGCTTTTGTGGTTTAAAAGGATAAAATTCTAAGGCGACAATCAAAACACGTAGAGCAGATATGGGGAAACACATAACAATTAAAGGCTCAAACAGGCCTCCTCAACTTAAAGACGGATTGTTTAGCATGTCTTGCACATATTGGTTATGGTCTTAAATAAACTTAAAGGAAACGTGAGGCAGACTGATTTATTACATATTTCAGATAAGAAACCCGAATCAGACCTGCCTGCTGGTTGGAATTTAACGAAGTCTAATTCCATTAACTAATTCACCTTATGGCTTGCCTAGGTGAAACCTATAGGCATGATATCTAACAATGCAGGAGTGTACTAAATTTTAAAGAAGAAGACTTGTTGGTTACAAAAAGCATAAGTTCTGTAGATATTAAGCAATGCTATTTACTGATTTTAGACTTATAGGCAAAATAGACGATTCAGATTTAGTTGATAGCTCCTATAGGCATGCTTTCTAGGTGCTAAATGATTTAAAACGTTTACAGTCGAAATAAAAGTGCAGAAGTCCTACAGGCATGGTGTCTAGAATGCTGTTTGTTATTCAAACCTATAAATACGTTTGCCTAGTGATAGATGCATATGCAGGATTCAGGAAGTCCTATAGCCATGTTATCTATGTGATAATATGGAAACCTACAGACATGATTTCTATATGAAATGCAGAAAGCTATAGACATGGTTCTTATAAATGCAGAAGTGTAGAAACTTATAGAAGTGGTTTCTATATGAAAATGCAGAACCTATAGTCATGTTTTCTAAATAATACAGAAGTGCAGAAATTTATAAGCATGGTTTCTATACGAAAATGCAGAACTTATGGACGTGGTTTCTATATGAAATACGTAACCTACAAACATGATTTCTATATGAAAATGCAGAACTGAAAGCAGGACATGATTGCAGAAGTGTATTAAGTTCCTATGAACATGATATCTACCCCCTTTTTTATGCATGATGTACCCTCCCCTTTTAACTAAAAGCCCCAATAGTTATTACAAGATTATTACAACCCAGAATTGAATAAGAAAAAGAAGTAAAATTACATCAGAAAAACTAAAAACATCCAACCAAGGAGAGCCTGATTCAGTCTTTTGTCTAAAGCATGAAGTAAACCAACCCCAAAGATCCGATTTCCAAAGCCTTTCTCTTATTTGGGATGTATCAGAGTTTCCTAAGAGTCTCAAGTGGACTTTTTTTTAGCAAATCCACTAGGTCGGTGCCTAGGGCTAGTTTTATTAATAATAAAAAGCAAAAAAGAGCCACATAGGAATAGTACAAATAAGGGGGACAATAGCACCGATAGTGTTGCCTCTATGACTTGGCCATATAATCACTCCTCTGCGCCTCATAGTGCCCTTATGACAGCCTCATGTAGATGAATCATGGTATAGCTGCCGGCAAAGTCTCACGAGGGCATATAATCTCATGGCCATTTGGATATCTTTCCAAAGGCATAAGAATAGAGCAACACAAACTGAGCTAAACCTTACCTTACTAATCCTAACGAGGCCTAAGAAGCCTCACCTACTAGCATGCATGTAAAAAGAAAGAACTAGCTAAAACTAGATATTCTATGATCATCACAGAGTTTATAACATACTCTGTGATGATATTACATAAAATTATGCTAATGTGATGGTAGGATAAAAAGATGGATAAATAGCAACGGTGCTCTCTTTTCTCTAACCTTGTGAAATCTTCAATTTGTATTTGCTTGTCTTCCTCTTCCACTTTCTTCAAAATGTCTTCAAAAATCATGCTTTCTTCTTTGAACGATTGGACTTTGTGGATGTAGTTTGGATGGCCTGTTTTTGCTTGGCAATTCTCATTGGGAGTCTCCTTATGCTTGTATCTTCATTTACCCTACCATCCCAACTTTTATACCTTGTACGAGTTTTCTTATTTTTTCGGCTATGCATAGGTGATAAATCACCTTTTCTTGCTGCCTCTGCCATGCATTTATTTAGGATATCATCCTCCTCACCCTCAACATACATATCTCTACCTGCAATTACCAGATTCGGCACGTCTTGAGCAAGACCTGGTGCTACCAAAGTGTTTCTATCCTGTGGCTTAGTCACTATTGCCTTGCTTTGTTGTAGTTCTGAAATTTGCATTGTGTTTCTGCTTCTACTTCCACACTCAATGCTGTCAACATTAGAATATAAAGATTTTACTGGATTTGAACTTACCATTGCATCTAATAACTTCCTCTCCTCTAGTGAAATGACTGGATTAGTAATCACAATTTGCTGCTGCCCCGGATTTGGAATTGTTACTGCTTTGGAATCGTCAGTAGGAGCAATTGCTGTGGTGTTTGGATCACTTTTTTGCTGCTGTACAATAGGAGTAGGTGTTTTTATAGTTTGACTTGTAGTAGCACCTGGAGTGACCTGCTTGGACATTACTTCTGCAACTTGTATTAACCTTCCAGCTGCTGCATTTGAAGTAACAGCAGTGGGGGACTTTCTTGGTTGAAAACAGGAGCATGAAGGTTTAATTTGCTCTTGGGAGTTGACGGATTTGTCCCATGAGGTTTTAGCTTTACTGGAGGATCAAGCTCCTCTCCTGCACTATCGTGAACAATCTCCTGCTCACCTTCTTCAGACGAATAGCCAACAAATCCATCGCCCCAGTCCTCCTCATCATCCTCCTCACATTGATCTTTCTATAGCTTCGATTTAGCAACCATGACCCTCACGTTTGCATGTATAACCTCGTTGTTATTTCCAGTTGACACCATGAGCTGCCCAGATTCCCCTTCAAACTCACCAAAAGACTCCACTGATTGCGAGGGGACATCAAAGACGGATGTGTTCAAGGTGACCAAAGGTTGTTTGATCATAGTATCCTTCAACACCATCTCTTTTTGCACATTTTTGATGATTTGTTCGACTTGGGGATTAGAAATATGCAATGTAGGGACGTTGGAACTGTGAGGTTGAATATTCATTAAGTCATTCCTTAAATCGTTCTTGGAGGCATTTCATCGGATGCCCAAACTTTCACCCAGAACGTGACTGCCTTGCCCTATTTGTTCATTGCTGGGCATTGTACCTAATTGTTTGGATGTCCCATTATCCTTTAAACATGTTACAACAGCTTCGGGATCCCCAACATCAGCAAGAAGCTTTAATGTATTTGAGTTGACACCCATGTTAAACTCATTTCGTCGAACGCTTTCGTTCTGCTGTTTTGGTGAAACACCTTTTTTATTGGGAGATTTTCTTGATGATACTAAACTCCAATCACCTTTCTTTTTGTTTATATCTCCTACCTTATCATCCCCTACTATATTCCCATCTTTACTTTCCATTAACAAGCTCTCATTGCCCACGTTTACCTTCTCAAGTGGACTCCGGGCAGTGCTTACACCCAAATACATTGCATAATTGAATTATAGTGCAGTATGGAGGGCCAACCCTCAAATGTCCAAGTTCAGAGGGAACTCAAGGTCCCAAAGCAAGGCTCATAGGGGGGGGGGGGGGNGTGATAATATGGAAACCTACAGACATGATTTCTATATGAAATGCAGAAAGCTATAGACATGGTTCTTATAAATGCAGAAGTGTAGAAACTTATAGACGTGGTTTCTATATGAAAATGCAGAACCTATAGTCATGTTTTCTAAATAATACAGAAGTGCAGAAATTTATAAGCATGGTTTCTATACGAAAATGCAGAACTTATGGACGTGGTTTCTATATGAAATACGTAACCTACAAACATGATTTCTATATGAAAATGCAGAACTGAAAGCAGGACATGATTGCAGAGTTGTATTAAGTTCCTATGAACATGATATCTACCCATTTTTGCATGCATGATGTACCCTCCCCTTTTCACTAAAAGCCCCAATAGTTATTACAAGATTATTACAACCCAGAATTGAATAAGAAAAAGAAGTAAAATTACATCAGAAAAACTAAAAAAATCCAACCAAGGAGAGCCTGATTCAGTATTCTGTCTAAAGCATGAAGTAAACCAACCCCAAAGATCCGATTTCCAAAGCCTTTCTCTTATTTGGGATGTATCAGAGTTCCATAAGAGTCTCAAGTGGACTCCGGGCAGTGCTTACACCCAAATACATTGCAGAATTGAATTATAGTGCAGTGTGGAAGGGCCAGCCCTCAAATGTCCAAGTTCATAGGGAACTCAAGGTCCCAAAGCAAGGCTCATAGGAGGGGGGCAGAACTTAGAAGCTAGGAGAGAGTGCGAGTGCAATAGAGGGGATTCTGGGGAAAGCCAAGACAGGCTGGTGGTCATACCCAGCAATTGGAGGTGCTGGCACACCCCGACCAGCCTGTTAGCCACATTGTCTGGGAGTTAGGATCCCTTAAAGGATCAAGTCCAGACATGAGCAGCAATTTGGATGTTGCCATGTTCTGAACTTTAACTCAAACACATAGAGGGGAATAGGGGTATAGGGATTCACAGCAGAAATAGGTGCAAAGAGAACAACATACATATGTAACACTGAGCATAGACAGCAAAGTAGACAGGATTGTAGGAGCTGTAAAATAAACACATTGGGATGAGGCTGAAAACTAAATTAGAACATACCAGTTTCAGGGAAACAAGAGAAAGAAAGCAGTAGTCTTGTAAAGCCAAATTGCAAGTAAATAGTCAGGATGCTATGATTAGAAAACTATGATACTTGAGTGGTGTAAAGTATTAAATTGAAAAGCTGTGTAATTGAAAGTGTCTGAAAAGTGTCGAATTCAAGGTGTGTGAAAGTATTGAATTGAGAGTTGTTTGATCGTGTTCCCTTCTTTTTATGTGTTAAAGAAGGCCATGTATTTATAGTGTAGAAAAGCAAGCAGAAATAGGTAAGAAAATAGTTTGGAAATCAGTTTCACAAGGTTTCCCTTTAATTAAGGGATTCTGATTTCAAACGAGTAAAAATAATTAAGGGAAGAGACAAATCAAACACCTTTTCAAAGCAGTACAAGAGGGGTAAATACATAGAGGTACATTTAAGGAAAAGTCTTGACAGCACACGGTTTGTGCAAATAAGGAAAGGAAATCAATTAAATAGCCAGTAAATCCCAAGGTCTGAATTTGGTATGGATGAATCCAGTCAAAAAAGGTGGAGAAAGCTTTTACTTAAGGAAAAATCAGTAACAATCAATCAAACCTAAAGAAAGGGATTCTGAATCAATCATAAGTTGGAAAACCTTTTCGAAAGAAAGAATTCATCACACATATAAAAACATACAGCCATGCTCAAGCACGAAGAACTGTCATACCAATCAATAGAAGAGTCTAGCATAGAAAAAGTTCATAGCCATAAACAAAGGAGTCCAAGCTCAGTTTATAGACTCAGAATGAGTCTGAGAGAGTCCAGGGTTCCCAAAATAGTACCCTAGTCCAAACACAAGATCAAAACTCGCCAAAACCCCAAATCCTAGGGTTTCCAACTCGAATCAGATACAGAGACGAGGAGACAAATAATTGAAACAAGCTCAGAGGTCTCTTTCAGAGACTTATGAGAAAACAACAAATACAGTAGCAAGTTTGAAACAACAAAGTGAAGAAACTGATTTTGAACATAGTGAGGGTAGAAAGAACATGTTTAAGAAAAACCTGGGACTTAAACAAGTTCAGAAGAGAGAAGAGGTAGTATAACACTTAAGAAAATAGTAGACGAAACATGTTTAAAGAGAACTCAAACAAGGTCCAGTAAAAAGGCAAACAAAGAACTTAAGAACTCAGTAGGAGATACATACAGTAGGAGAACACAAAATACCAGAAAAGTATGTCAACAAGACATATAGGAAAAACACAGTAGGACGAACATGTAAGCATGGTGTAGAAACACAGTAGAAAGACAAGGCACAAAAGAACATATATAGTAGAAAAACATAATAAAGCAGTAGAAACACATGCGTGGCAAATATTCACAAAGAAAAAGGAAAAGAACAGTGGGAGAAAACATTTTGAGTTTTTCAGAAACCCTAAATTGAATAGAAGTAATTTTCGAAAGAAAAATTGGGAAAAACGTTTATGAACTCAAGTAGAGCACAAGCATAGAACAGATTTAAGAAAACAAACAGAGAAAACCTCGAATAGCTAGGGTTTCAGAGGAACCCTAGAATGAGAAAGGCTTGGAAAAGGTCCGATCTAAGTCGGCTAAGTCAGTACCAGGCTCAAAATGCTTTGGATACGCCGGAGCTAGGCCGGAGAAGCCATAGAACCTTGAATCAGAGAAGATCTGAGCGGACACAATCGAGGTCCGACCTCGAAACTTCGAACACCAAGCGTTTAAGAGTGGAGGGAGGTGAGTATAGGCCATCCATGGCCTGAGAGGCCATGGATTCCGGTGGGATTGAGGTTGAAGATAGTGAGAGAGGCTAGGGTTTCAAGAACCTTCGAGAGAGTTTGAGAGAGTTTGAGAGAGGAAAGGAATTCAGGGGCGGCTGATAGAGTGAAATGAGTTAGGTTTGGGGGTTTGGGTGAATTAAAATGGTAAGGGGAGATCGTGGCCGTTGATCAGATTGATCAACGGTTTGGATTAAAAGAGGCTTGGGTCGGGTAGTTAAATGGGTTAAGGGTATGGGATTGGGCTGGCCCGGTTGGGATTCAAAATTGGGTCAATTAGGGGAGGGGGGTCAATGTGGCTATAATCGAAATTTAATGGGGATGCAATTGAAACGAAATGAGGCCAAATTTTAAATAGCGAGTTTTCCCCCTTTTATTTTATAAAAATAGTAAAAATGATTTTGAAAGCAAATTAAACGTACTGGGTCAGTTAATAATATATAAATATTAATTTAAAAATATTGGAACCAATTTCATAATTATAAAATGCTATTAATTCTCAAAATAGGCTAAAATTGCAATTCTATGCAATTTGACTTTTAAAATTCCAAATAAATTTGTAAAAATGTATAAAAATTACCCTAGCTATATTTTGGTATAAATATGAGAATAAAATAAGTTATTCACCAAGATGATAATTTTGGGAATAATTATTGGTTTTTGTGCTGCTAAAATGGGCAATAAATTGATTTAAAAATTTCTAAAAATTGGGAAAAATACTAAAACACTTGGGCATACTTATATATGCATAAATATGGTGTTTTCAAAGTAATTTGCATAAAAAATATATAGGAAAAAAATTGGGTATCAACAGCTGCCCCTCTTTACCCGGGAAGGACGGAAGAGTTGTCGGGTAAAGATATGATGGCCAATTTTGACCGAACGAAACGGTTCGAAGAAATTGAACGTGCTCTGGTTCCTGAGCTGCCTACATATCCCTGGTCTTACAGGAACCGGGCCATATGTAGTTTAGGATCTGTCGGCAGAGTATGCCGATGGAGATCTTTCAAGAACGGACGCGATATTTAGGTTGGGATGGGCGGTTAAGAGTTTAGTAGGGCTGCGGGAACCGGAGCGGGATCGCTCCTGCCGAGATGGCCGTTGCTTGCCGGTTTACCTGCAAATAAACAATACGCGCATATATTGTGCATAAATTTAAACATGATGCAAGTTCCCGTCGGACCATGAATGCTGTCTTTGGACGGTTAGGATGACGTCCTTGGACCATGATGTCCTGGGCCATGAAGCATATAATAAAGGATTCGCAGGCTATGAAATGATGCTCTCGGGCTATGAGAATGATGCCTTTGAGCGATGATGCCTTTGAATAATGATACGCAAGAGATAAAAGGAGTCCTCAGGCCATGGCGTGGCGTTCTCGGGCTATGAATATGGTGCCTCCGAACAATGACGCCCTTGGACAGTTTGGCGATCTTTCAGCCCATGCAATGCAATAGGTGGCGATCTTTCAGCCCATGAGAGCGTAAATAAAGTGGCGATATTTCAGCCGATGCAAAATGAAAGTGGCGTTCTTTCAGCCATGCAAAATGTAGATGAAAGTGGCAATATTTCAGTCGATGCAAGACATAAATAAAGGTGGTGATCTTTCATCCATGCAGGATGTAAATAAGGGTGGCGATGTTTCAGCCGATGCAAGACGTAAATGAATGTGGCGATCTTTCAGCCATGCAAGATGTAAATAAGGGCGGCGATCTTTCAGCCGATGCGAGGCATAAATAAAGGTGGCGATCTTTTAGCCATGCAAGATGGAGACAGGGCTTAGTCTCGGAAGGCAGAACAGTAGCCTTATGCAATGCAGAAATGCAGATGGAAGTAGAGCTTAACCTCGGAAGGCAGAATAGTAGCTTTATGTAATGCAGAGAATGCAGATGGAGACAGAGCTTAGTCTCGGAAGGCAGAACGGTAGCCTTATGCAATGCAGAAATGCAGATGGAGGTAGAGCTTAACCTCGGAAGGCAGAATGGTAGCCTTATGCAAGAGGTAAAAGGAGAATAGTAATAAAATTTTCTTAGCTGATAGCTGATAGCTGATTGTGATATTGTGGCTGCTGGGGATATTGCATGCGGATAGCAACTGCGAATAGGTGTGACGGTTTTGAGAGTTGTATTCTGAATAGTATGGGTGTATAATATATTCTATGATTTTGCGACTTGGGTGCCTGCATCCAAAGAAAAATCGTGAGTTTTGTAAGGGGAATGGTTAGTTCGTGTCCCCGCTGCCTTTGCTTGACCTGCTTGGCTCTGTTTTTGGTGATACTATGCGTATCATTGGGGGTAGCGTTGCTAAACAGAGCAATTTTGGTAACAGACATGCATGGGTTTGTAAAAATATGACATGAGTATATATTTAAGAAATAGTTTTTAGATGAACCGACGACTGTGACGTGGTTCAGGACATTGCAACCTCTCTCGCTTCAGAATTTTAAGGGTCCTCCTCAAAATTCTGCCCCAGTTTACTGGGTTGCTGCTTCTGACGGTTGCTTGCGATGATCGGCTCAAATTACTTCGGAATTTTGAGGGTCCTCCTTAAAATTCTGCCCAGTTTCCAATTGCAGGGAAAATGAAAATTTTATTGAATTGTGACCGAACCCATAAGGCTGCCTACGTATCCCCTCTTAAACGGGAATCAAGTCAGACGTAGTTCAAATCACATAAGGAAATCATAAATGGTTACACATAATATCGCTTGACTGCATCTGAATTGATTGGTTTTGGCCAAACTTCTCCGTCCATTTCTGCAAGTATAAGGGCTCCTCCTGTCAAAACCCGATGAACCATGTATGGGCCTTGCCAGTTGGGAGAGAACTTCCCTTTGGCTTCATCTTGATGTGGAAAAATCTTCTTTAACACCAGCTGCCCCGGTGTGAACCGTCTTGGTTTGACTCTCTTATTGAAAGCTCTGGACATTCTGTTCTGATAAAGCTGACCATGGCAAACTGCATTCATTCTTTTCCCATCTATAAGTGCCAGCTGCTCGTAACGACTCTTCACCCACTCTGCATTGTCGAGTTTGCTTCCTGTATGATCCTGAGGGAGGGTATTTCTACCTCGGCGGGAATGACCTCTTCTGTACCGTAAACTAGCATGTAGGGAGTTGCCCAAGTTGATGTGCGGACTGTGGTGCGGTACCCCAATAAAGCAAATGATAACTTCTTATGCCATTGTTTATGCTTTTCTATCATCTTCCTTAGTATCTTCTTGACATTCTTATTGGCGGCTTCTACGGCTCCATTCATCTGAGGCCTGTAAGCTGTGGAATTCTTGTGTTTGATCTTGAAGGTTTCACACATAGTCTTCATCAAGTCACTGTTGAGGTTGGAACCATTGTCAGTAATGATTGATTCTGGAATCCCGAATCGACAAACGATACGGTCACGGATGAAGTCTGCCACAACTTTCTTAGTCACTGCTCTGTA
Organism: Nicotiana attenuata; assembly: GCF_001879085.1. Lineage (NCBI taxonomy): Eukaryota > Viridiplantae > Streptophyta > Magnoliopsida > Solanales > Solanaceae > Nicotiana > Nicotiana attenuata. Next base: position 106,442 of record NW_017672815.1, read on the forward strand.
AGATGCTGCTTCAACCCATTTGGTGAAATAGTCAATTGCTACTAGGATAAACCTGTGCCCGTTTGATGCGGCAGGTTCGATTGGTCCGATAACATCCATTCCCCATGCGGCGAACGGCCATGGCGAGCTTGTTGCATTAAGCTCATTTGGAGGCACCCTTATCATGTCTCCATGTATCTGACAGCGGTGGCACTTTCGGACATACTGGATGCAGTCCGTCTCCATCGTCATTAAAAAATAACCTGCCCGGAGTATCTTCTTGGCTAAGACAAAACCGTTCATATGTGGTCCACAGGACCCAGCATGTATTTCTTCTAGTAGTCTGGATGCTTCTTTTGCGTCGGCACACCTTAGTAATCCCAAATCCGGAATCCTCCTATACAGGATTCCTCCGCTGTGAAAGAAGTTGTTAGACAGCCTCCGAAATGTGCGCTTCTAAGTAGCATTTGCAAGCTCGGGATATTCTCCTTTTGCCAAATATTCCTTGATATCATGAAACCATGGTTTTCCATCTGCTTCTTCTTCGACATGAGCACAGTAAGCTGGCTGATCATAGATCTTCACGGGAATAGGATCAATGAAGTTCTTATCTGGATGTTGTATCATAGAGGCCAGAGTAGCCAATGCATCGGCGAACTCATTCTGGACTCTGGGAACATGTTGAAATTCCATCTTTGTGAACCTCTTTCTCAACTCCTGTACATGATGAAGGTATGGGAGTATCTTGGAGTTCTTGGTTGCCCATTCTTCTCGGACCTGATGTATAAGCAAGTCTGAATCTCCAATCACTAGCAACTCTTGGATGTTCATGTCAATGGCCATCTTGAGCCCTAAGATGCAGGCTTCGTACTCGGCCATATTGTTAGTGCAGGGGAACCTGAGCTTGGCGGATACCAGATAATGCTGGCCAGTTTCTGATACTAGGACTGCTCCTATGCCAACTCCTTTGAAATTTGCTGCTCCGTCGAAAAACATCCTCCAACCATCATAGGGCTCTGCAATGTCTTCTCTTATGAATGATACCTCTTTGTCCGAAAAATACGTCTTTAGGGGCTCGTATTCTCCATCTATAGTGTTTTCGGCGAGATGATCCGCTAGTGCCTGTCCCTTGACTCCTTTTTGGGTCACGTAGACAATGTCGAATTCACTCAGCAGGATTTGCCACTTGGCTAGCTTGCTAGTGGGCATGGGGTTTTGAAAGAGGTACTTCAATGGATCCATCCTTGATATGAGATATGTAGTATAGGCACAGAAATAGTGCCTCAGCTTCTGAGCTACCCAAGTCAAAGCACAGCAGGTGCGTTCTAATAGAGAATACCGTGCTTCGTACGGGGTGAACTTCTTGCTGAGATAATAGATGGCCTGCTCTTTTCTCCCCGTTTCATCATGCTGCCCCAGAACATAACCAAACACTCTATCCAATACCGCAAGGTAGAGTAATAGGGGTCTACCTGGCTCGGGCGGGACCAAAGCTGGCGGTGTTGACAAGTACTCCTTGATCCTGTCGAAGGCCTTTTGGCAATCATCAGTCCATTTGGTAGCGGCATCCTTCTTCAACATCTTGAAGATTGGCTCACAGATGACGGTGGATTGTGCTATGAACCGACTGATGTAGTTAAGTCTCCCCAAGAAACTCATTACTTCTTTCTTGTTCTTTGGCGGTGGCAATTCTTGGATAGCTTTGACCTTTGATGGATCCAGTTCTATCCCTCAGCGACTCACAATGAACCCAAGTAGTTTTTCGGCAGGAACCCCAAATGCACATTTCGCGGGATTTAGTTTCAGGTTACATCTTCTTAGTCTGTTGAAAAACTTCCTCAGATCTTCCATGTGATTAGTGGCTTTTTTGGACTTGATGATGACATCATCCACATATACTTCGATCTCCTTGTGTATCATATCGTGGAAAATGGTAGTCATGGCCCTCATGTAGGTGGCCCCCGCATTCTTTAACCCAAACGACATCATCTTGTAGCAATACATCCCCCACGGCGTAATGAAGGCCGTTTTCTCAGCATCTTCTTCATCCATCCAGATCTGATGATACCCAGCAAAATAATCAACAAATGACTGCAGCTTATGCTTGGCGCAGTTGTCAATCAGGATGTGTATATTTGGCAAGGGGTAGTCGTCTTTTGGACTGGCCCGGTTGAGATCCCGGTAGTCAACACAGACTCTAACCTTCCCATCGTTCTTCGGCACCGGCAAGATGTTGGCTAACCACGTTGGATATTCCACTACACTGAGAACCTTAGCTTTGACCTGCTTAGTGACCTCTTCCTTGATTTTCAAACTCATATCTGGCTTGAATTTTCTGAGCTTCTGTTTTACTGGCGGGCATGCCGGATCGGTCGGCAATTTATGAGCTACAATAGATGTACTCAAACCAGTCATGTCGTCGTACGACCAGGCAAATATGTCCTCATACTCTCTTAGAAATTCTGTATACTCTTCCTTCTCTGATGGTGACAAATGAACGCTGATTCGTGTTTCTTTGATGTTTTCTGCATCTCCCAGGTTAACAATCTCAGTTTCATCCAGGTTGGACTTAGGCCTATTTTCGAAATTCTCAACTTCCTTAACAATCTCTTCCGGTATATCATCTTCCTCTGAATCTATGTCCGTTTGTTGCGTTGTCTCGTTGCATGTCACAGTCATTGGTTCATCAAGATAAGTAATAGTAATGCCCGAGGCACGCCGGGCTCTGGTGGTTCGGACGGTCCAATTGTTGAGGCGTGCTCCTCTGCTTACAGCCTGTATGGAAGGGCCTTCCTCCCCCTCCTCCTCGAGAATGACACAGCAATCCATATCATCGCCTTCTAGGAACAAATTCCTCATTGCTGCTAGGGCTTCTTCTTCTTCTGACCCATAGATGACCTCGGCTAGTTAGAAGGTCTGCTCCAAACGGGGTATCGGCTGCTCCAGTGGATAGTAGGGACTGCGCCAGGGTGGCGACCATTCATTGAATTCTTTCCAGGTGTAATCATATCCCAGACCAAAGGTGGTACCATATTTCTTCAGTTTGATAGGCTTAGCGATTCCTTGGAGATTCTTGCCAAGTCCCTTGCCAGGTTCATACCCGCTCCAGTTCAATATGCTTTTAATTTTGTTATCCCACCGCTTATCCTTATCGACGGCGTTGACTCGTTCGATGTGGTGGTAAGTTTCTCCGCCTATCTTTCTTCTTCCTCCGATTACTGGGATGGTCTAGCGACTGTATATGGGATTGCTACCGTCGCCGTGAATGATCACCTCTTGGTGATTCCACTCAAACATCACTGCCTGATGTAGTGTTGATGCCACGGCCCCAGCGGCATGAATCCATGGTCGTCCCAACAATAGATTATAAGACGCCGGCACGTCTATCACTTGAAAGTTAACATCAAACCGAGTAGGCCCCATTTGCAAACATAAGCTAATCTCCCCAATGGTAGACCTTTGAGAACCGTCGAAAGCTTAAACGTTGATGGCCCTGTCCTTGATTTCATGCAACCCCTTTACCAATGTCCTGAGTGTTACCAATGGACAGATGTTGAGACTGGACCCCCCATCGACCAAGATCCTGGTGATAAAATAATCTTCACACTGCACGGTGATGTGCAATGCCTTGTTGTGACTCAATTCCTCCGGTGGCAGCTCATCTTCGTGAAAAGTAATCTTGTGGCTTTCCAATACATGGCCTACCATGTTATCCATCTCTCCACCGGTGATGTTGCTTGGTACATATGCCTCACTCAGCACTCTTAACAGGGCATTCTTGTGTGCATCAGAACTCTGCAGCAGAGCAAGGATAGAAATCTGTGCCGGTGTTTTGTTTAGCTGATGAATGACTGAGTATTCCTTCGCTTGTATCTTTCTCCAGAGATCATCGAGCCCAGTTTCAGTGATGGTTTGTCGACCAGAGGTCTTACTTGACTCAGCCAAGTTTTCTGGGGTGTAAACCCTGCCGGTCCTTGTCATACCTTGTGCTGCAACTGCTTCCTTGAACTTGGCTTTCCCTTTCCTTCTTGCCTCGGCTGTGTAGTCCCATGGTATGGCTTTTGTGTGGAATGGTGTCACGGCTGTCATTGCTACCCGGATGGGCACCCTTGCTTTGGAAGGTAATACAGTAACTTCAAATGGCTCAGGCGCCTTTGGGGACCCAAACTCGACTTCAATTGGCATTGGCGCCTTTGCAGAGGCTGGTGTTTCAAACTCAAGTGGTATGGACATGTTCAACTCGTCTTCTCCAGAAGGCTGAATCTGGACTACAATCAGATTAAGGGTGACTGTTGGTTTCTTTGGATCGTCGCCTTCCGTGATCAAACCGATTGACCCTTTGGGATCCCAATCATCCTCTATTTCAATCATGTGAACACCTCCACCCTTGTGGTCTGGTAGAGGGTTATTGCGGACATTCGGAGCAGGCTCCTTTGCCACGATGATCTTGCTGTCAATCAAAGCCTGGATCTTATCCTTCAGGGAGTGGCATTCATCAATGGTATGCCCTTTCATGCCAGAATGGTATGCATATGTTTTATTTGGGTTGACCATTGGGAAGGGTTTTCAGGGGTTATAGCAGGGATAGGGGTGACATAACCAGCAGCTTTGAGTCTTTCATACAGCTGGTCGATTGGTTCAGCAATGGCAGTATACTGTTTGGGAGGTCTGCGATCGAAATTTGGTCGGGGTCTAGGAAAGTTTTGGCGATGGGGAGGTGATTGATAGTGGGCTTGGTAGACGTGTGCGGGTTGGGAATATCTGGGTGAAGCAGGTTGGTATGTAGGAGGTGGAGGTGACTGATAAGTAGGCGGGGAGTTTGGTAGGAAGGCGAGGGTGCTTGGTAACTTGGAGTGGGCTGATATGTAAGTGGAGGCATGGGATAAGTTTGGTATTTGGCAGGTGATTTGGTTCTCTGTGCAACCATCACTGCGCCTACGTCCCTTTTCTTGGACGTACGACCAGACTGTAGAGCCTTATTGGTGGCTTGCAAGGCTTCAAAGTTCGTACCCATACCACTCTTGATACCCTCCTCAATCCTTTCTCCTAACATGTTGATGTCAGAAAATTTATGGTTCTCGATCAGCATCGTCTTTCATAGTATTGCGGATCCTGAGCCCGGACGAAAAACTTGTTCATTTGTTCTTCCCCTAAAGCAGGTCGAACCTTTGCATCCTCTGATCTCCAACGAGTGGCATACTCGCGGAATGTTTCTGTGGGTTTCTTCTTTAAATTTTGAATGTAAAACACATCTGGTGTATTTTCCATATTGAACCTGAATCTGTCCATGAAGTCGGACGCCATACTTACCCAGTTTGACCACTTCTTCGGGTTTTGGATAATGTACTAAGACAGAGAATCTCCTTTCAGGCTCCTCATGAAAAGCTTCATGCGGATCTTCTCGTCTTTTCCCACTCCGACCAGCTTGTCGCAGTATGTTCTCAAGTGAACCCTAGGATCCCCTGCACCATCAAACATTTCGAACTTGGGAGGTTTGTACCCCTCGAGCAGTTCGACATCGGGCTGTATGCATAGATCTTCATAGTTTAGCCCCTCAATTCCCTTACTTCCTTTAATGCCTTGAATTATGGTGGTCAACTTCTTAAGCTCTGCGGCCAGATTTTTGATGAGCAAGTCCTTATCATCGGACTCGGGTGTGCTTGAGATGGGCCGGGTGGAGTGTGGCATGGTCTCCACGTAGATGGGGGTGTTGTGTTGGGTGTGGCAGTGGTCATTTGTGGAGTTCAAAGGTTCCGGGACGGGCAGTGGAGCATTGTTGGGAGTGTGGCAAATATTGCAGTAGTGGTGAGGAGCGGGTTGCTTTGGGATGTTTTGTGGAGGTGTGGGGTTCTGAGTATTTGGGAAGGTAACTTCTGGAGTGGTGAGGGAAAATGACAGACTTGCCAAATTCCGGACTTGATCAAGCTCTTCTTGGAATTTCAGTAGTTTTTGTTCTATCTGAGAGGCATTTTCCTTGGGGACCATAGCACCACGAGTGACCTCTACCCGTTCAGCTGAGTTGTTTGAATCTTCCATTCTTCTTTTGCTTTTGTGTCTGACAGGACTGGGAGGAGGAGTAGGTGGAGGGCCCCTGGATCTTGTGAAATATGCTGATGTTGCCAGAGTTCATGAACTAACCTTTGGGGAGGGGAATAAACAAAAGCAAAAACAAAAAGGTAACAAGTCAATAAGGATTATAAGAAAAAGATGTTGCGATATTTAAACAAATAGTGCAGGAATGTAAATCGTGTCCTAATTTGGGAGCCTCGTTGTGCCCGAGGTAGGCCTAGCGACAAGTTGATTTGGAGAACTTATAATGCTAAATGCCTCATTTTATTGATAAAAATAAGACGAATCCCAAAACGACACTAAAATAGCAGAAGATAAAAATGTTACTAATGGCCATTGGCCTTATTACATTTAAGCAAAAGAAAAGGAATCCTAACTACTTGGTCCCAGAAGGACCTTCCCCAGAATCGGCATCTTTAGCTCCATCGAACAGCTTCACCAGCTCGCGAAGTCCTAGCAGTAAGTAGGCTCTGGCCAGGTGTCCACCTTCGTTTCCCTCAGCATTCTGGCAGTCTTCGATCCTCTTGATGAACTTCCTTTCCAGTTCCACCAAACCCCGCTCCAAGTACCCCAGTCGCTTGTTGGCGCTGACAGTCATGTCTTTCCACTCTTCAATCAGCTTTTGGTTGGCTTCTTGAATTTCACGGTGCTCACTTTCGCATTCCTGAATCCTCTTGCGCAGTTGGTTGTACTTAACCTGTGCTTCAGCCTTCTCATCGATGATCCTATGACCTCGAACAAACCCGGGTTGACCCAAACCATTATGATTATCCTCCAGCCAGCTTGGATAGTATGGAGTATAACCAGCATGGTACCTGTCTGGCTCAATAGTGTCTATTTCCATGACGATTTTGCAGTGCCACATATGTTGGGCTTGGCACTTGTAAGGGCTGTCATCAGCTTGGAAATCAGCCCGAAAGTGACTCATCTTGTCGACCCTTGGTATAACCTGCTTCCTACCGGCCTGTCTCATGACTCGAAGAGGGACAAAAGGATAAATTCCTCTCAAACCGATAAGTATCAGAAACGGTGCATCCCTGGATCGGGCAATGAATTCTTCAGTAGGAAACCATTCGAACATCCATTGTACTTGATTCTCTTTCAGATTTTCAAACAGTTCTACCCATCCTTTGGCTTCTTCCGGCTGAGCAAACATGTTTGGCATGTAGTTCATCCTCCTTGGTTGATGGAAGGCTATATGATCGTCCCAGTCCCTACGGTGGATTTCTTGTCGGTACTCACCCTTTTGGAGGTGCTCCATGAGCCAGAGTTGGAGCAGCATGTTGCAACCCTCGAAGTGTTTGGCTTCTTGTTGGCATTTCTCCAAGGCTCGGTATATCTCGGCAATAATCATGGGCACTATGCTGAATGGTTGCCCGCCAATTCCTTCCATTAAGGTCTTGGTGACCATGGCTAGTCGGGTATGGATCCTTGCTTTCTTCATAGGAAATACTATCATCCCCAAGAAACAGAACATGAAGACAAAGACCCTTCTATGGATATGTCCCAATGATGTGAGGGCGAACTCATCAGGATAAGAACGGTAAGATTTGCTGTGACCGTACCTTTCGTAAAGTAGTCAAAGGGGATGTACGACTCCTTTAAACATGTCAAGTCTGGATTCTTCTTTAGACCCATCATTTGAGAAAACCTCTACCTTTGCGGTTTTCCAGCATTAACAAACCCGGAGTTTCCCGCGGTATTCCAGCCAGTCCTCCTATTTGCTCAAGCAGAGGTGTCATCTCAATGTCTCCAAAGCGGAACACAGACCTATCACAATGCCAAAATAGAGTGGCAGCTTCTATGATTTTGTTGTTGGGTTGAATTTCTAGGAGAGAAGGTAGATTTTTCTAGATATTTTCGGACAAGAGCTTGATCACTGGAATGAAGATCTTCCCACCAGCTTAACAATTTGGGGTGGATGTTGGTGACCATGCCGAATTTGGGGACCTCGTGCCTCATTTCTGCAAGACAAAAGTGTTAGGTCCTCACCCCACCAGACTCGACTATTAAATACCAATAATTGGCATAACAAGCATTTAGTTCTCCAAATAAATGCACAAAATGTGGTAGCGTCCGTTTGGGTTTTGGGAAAACCCGGTGGACTTTGGACAAGGCTATCTTAAAAAGTCATTATGCGGACAGCATAACTGACTCGGCTAGGTTTGACCATGATGCATGCACAATTAAACAGAGTAAGGTTTCTATGGGGTATTAGACTGGTACCCTTGAGCGGACAACTCAAGAGGGAAAGTCACGAAACCGTCGACTACACCGTTGATCGACTGGTTTTACCGCAAATATGCCTTTGCCGGATTTAGGGGGTGATAATATCGGAACGGCACAATCACTCATTGTAAGCGTTGCTATGGTATTTTGTTTGGCACGAGTGGAATATGATGTTGAATATGCAGTTACAATAATCAAACAAGTTGTCACGTATTTGCACGTTCATAAAGTAATAATTACAATAAATCCTCAGAATTTACAACAATATTAAAGGAAAGCGGTAAAGGAAAGCATTAAGAGAAATAAAGAAAAGAAATAAAAAGCCAAGTCAGTTTCGAAGTAGGAGAGGGAAATAAATATTTAAAGGCATTAAACAAATAAAGACATATAAGGAAGAGTAAAGTCACAAATAGCATGAAATGGTAAAAGCCTAAAAGAGATCCCTAGCAGAGTCGCCATGCTGTCGATACCCCCTTTTCCTCGCGAAATCGGGTTTATGATATTTGGGCGGAGAACTCGTTTCCTTTTGGTAATTGGGTTTCAATTAAAGAGTCGCCACCTAATGATTAACTGCATTAGGACACTAAGAAGAACTTTGATTTAGAAAACCAGAGATTGGGTAAGGGCTTGAAATTATCCCGAGGGGAAGGTGTTAGGCACCCCCCGGGATCCACTAGTGTGGTTCCCGGCCATACTATAATTGTGACTTTAAGTGCAAACAACAAATAGACAAATGAGAGTTACAAATATGAGGGGGTTTTCACATAATTGTTGTGAATGATTACAGTTAAACGAAGTTGGAGAAGTTGAAATTCGAGGGAAGAAGAAGTTTTAGAGATTTTGAATAAGAGAGTAAAACGGGGAAATTTTCACATAGTTGTTACAAATTAAAAAGCTGAAGTTTGAGAAAAGCAGTTGAAAGTCTGAAATAAAGTAAACAAATAAGGGAAGGGATCCTAGGTTTATACATAATATGGATCACCCCACACAACACCCGGTAACCATTTATACACGTGGTGTTATCGCGTGGTCATCATATCCATATCTACCCTTTCCCACCCCGTTAAGGTATTAAACGCGGAATGGTCTCGTTTTACTTATTGCATGCTATTACCCGTCCCAAATCCTATCAGCCCCGGAGGAATTTGGGGACTACTAGTCCTAAAGGGAAGGGATATTTGGGCTTTTATGGGTTAAAAAGATAAAATTCTAAGGCGACAATCAAAACACGTAGAGCAGATATGGGGAAACACATAACAATTAAAGGCTCAAACAGGCCTCCTCAACTTAAAGACAGATTGTTTGGCATGTCTTTCACATACTAGTTATGGTCTTAATTAAACTTAAAGGAAACGTGAGGCAGACTGATTTATTACATATTTCAGATAAGAAACCCGAATCAGACCTGCCTGCTGGTTGGAATTCAACGAAGTCTGATTCCATTAACTAATTCACCTTATGGCTTGCCTAGGTGAAACCTATAGGCATGATATCTAACAATGCAGGAGTGTACTAATTTTTAAAGAAGAAGACTTGTTGGTTACAAAAAGCATAAGTTCTGTAGATATTAAGCAATGCTATTTACTGATTTTAGACTTATACGCAAAATAGACGATTCAGATTTAGTTGATAGCTCCTATAGGCATGCTTTCTAGGTGCTAAATGATTTAAAACGTTTACAGACGAAATAAAAGTGCAGAAGTCCTATAGGCATGGTGTCTAGAATGCTGTTTGTTATTCAAACCTATAAATACGTTTGCCTAGTGATAGATGCATATGCAGGATTCAGGAAGTCCTATAGCCATGTTATCTATGTGATAATATGGAAACCTACAGACATGATTTCTATATGAAATGCAGAAAGCTATAGACATGGTTCTTATAAATGCAGAAGTGTAGAAACTTATAGACGTGGTTTCTATATGAAAATGCAGAACCTATAGTCATGTTTTCTAAATAATACAGAAGTGCAGAAATTTATAAGCATGGTTTCTATACGAAAATGCAGAACTTATGGACGTGGTTTCTATATGAAATACGTAACCTACAAACATGATTTCTATATGAAAATGCAGAACTGAAAGCAGGACATGATTGCAGAGTTGTATTAAGTTCCTATGAACATGATATCTACCCATTTTTGCATGCATGATGTACCCTCCCCTTTTCACTAAAAGCCCCAATAGTTATTACAAGATTATTACAACCCAGAATTGAATAAGAAAAAGAAGTAAAATTACATCAGAAAAACTAAAAAAATCCAACCAAGGAGAGCCTGATTCAGTATTCTGTCTAAAGCATGAAGTAAACCAACCCCAAAGATCCGATTTCCAAAGCCTTTCTCTTATTTGGGATGTATCAGAGTTCCATAAGAGTCTCAAGTGGACTCCGGGCAGTGCTTACACCCAAATACATTGCAGAATTGAATTATAGATGCAGTGTGGAAGGGCCAGCCCTCAAATGTCCAAGTTCATAGGAACTCAAGGTCCCAAAAGCAAGGCTCATAGGAGGGGGGCAGAACTTAGAAGCTAGGAGAGAGTGCGAGTGCAATAGAGGGGATTCTGGGGAAAGCCAAGACAGGCTGGTGGTCATACCCAGCAATTGGAGGTGCTGGCACACCCCGACCAGCCTATTAGCCACATTGTCTGGGAGTTAGGATGCCTTAAAGGATCAAGTACAGACATGAGCAGCAATTTGGATGTTGCCATGTTCTGAACTTTAACTCAAACACATAGAGGGGAATAGGGGTACAGGGATTCACAGCAGAAACAGGTGCAAAGAGAACAACATACATATGTAACACTGAGCATAGACAGCAAAGTAGACAGGATTGTAGGAGCTGTAAAATAAACACATTGGGATGAGGCTGAAAACTAAATTAGAACATACCAGTTTCAGGGAAACAAGAGAAAGAAAGCAGTAGTCTTGTAAAGCCAAATTGCAAGTAAATAGTCAGGATGCTATGATTAGAAAACTATGATACTTGAGTGGTGTAAAGTATTAAATTGAAAAGCTGTGTAATTGAAAGTGTCTGAAAAGTGTCGAATTCAAGGTGTGTGAAAGTATTGAATTGAGAGTTGTTTGATCGTGTTCCCTTCTTTTTATGTGTTAAAGAAGGCCATGTATTTATAGTGTAGAAAAGCAAGCAGAAATAGGTAAGAAAATAGTTTGGAAATCAGTTTCACAAGGTTTCCCTTTAATTAAGGGATTCTGATTTCAAACGAGTAAAAATAATTAAGGGAAGAGACAAATCAAACACCTTTTCAAAGCAGTACAAGAGGGGTAAATACATAGAGGTACATTTAAGGAAAAGTCTTGACAGCACACGGTTTGTGCAAATAAGGAAAGGAAATCAATTAAATAGCCAGTAAATCCCAAGGTCTGAATTTGGTATGGATGAATCCAGTCAAAAAAGGTGGAGAAAGCTTTTACTTAAGGAAAAATCAGTAACAATCAATCAAACCTAAAGAAAGGGATTCTGAATCAATCATAAGTTGGAAAACCTTTTCGAAAGAAAGAATTCATCACACATATAAAAACATACAGCCATGCTCAAGCACGAAGAACTGTCATACCAATCAATAGAAGAGTCTAGCATAGAAAAAGTTCATAGCCATAAACAAAGGAGTCCAAGCTCAGTTTATAGACTCAGAATGAGTCTGAGAGAGTCCAGGGTTCCCAAAATAGTACCCTAGTCCAAACACAAGATCAAAACTCGCCAAAACCCCAAATCCTAGGGTTTCCAACTCGAATCAGATACAGAGACGAGGAGACAAATAATTGAAACAAGCTCAGAGGTCTCTTTCAGAGACTTATGAGAAAACAACAAATACAGTAGCAAGTTTGAAACAACAAAGTGAAGAAACTGATTTGGAACATAGTGGGGGTAGAAAGAACATGTTTAAGAAAAACCTGGGACTTAAACAAGTTTAGAAGAGAGAAGAGGTAGTATAACACTTAAGAAAATAGTAGACGAAACATGTTTAAAGAGAACTCAAACAAGGTCCAGTAAAAAGGCAAACAAAGAACTTAAGAACTCAGTAGGAGATACATACAGTAGGAGAACACAAAATACTAGAAAAGTATATCAACAAGACATATAGGAAAAACACAGTAGGACGAACATGTAAGCATGGTGTAGAAACACAGTAGAAAGACAAGGCACAGTAGAAACACATGCGTGACAAATATTCGCAAAGAAAAAGGAAAAGAACAGTCGGAGAAAACATTTTGAGTTTTTCAGAAACCCTAAATCGAAGTGAAGTAATTTTCGAAAGAAAAATTGGGGAAAACATTTAAGAACTCAAGTAGAGCACAGGCATAGAACATATTTAAGAAAACAAACAGAGAAAACCTCGAATAGCTAGGGTTTCAGAGGAACCCTAGAATGAGAAAGGCTTGGAAAAGGTCCGATCTAAGTCGGCTAAGTCAGAACCAGGCTCGAAATGCTTTGGATACGGCGGAGCTAGGCCGGAGAAGCCATAGAACCTTGAATTGGAGAAGATCTGAGCGGACACCATCGAGGTCCGACCTCGAAACTTCGAACACCAAGCGTTTAAGAGTGGAGGGAGGTGAGTATAGGCCATCCATGGCCTGAGAGGCCATGGATTCCGGTGGGATTGAGGTTGAAAATGGTGAGAGAGGCTAGGGTTTCAAGAACCTTCGAGAGAGTTTGAGAGAGGAAAGGAATTCAGGGGTGGCTGATAGAGTGAAATGAGTTAGGGTTGGGGATTTGGGTGAATTAAAATGGTAAGGGGAGATCATGGCCGTTGATCAGATTGATCAACGGTCTGGATTAAAAGAGGCTTGGGTCAGGTAGTTAAATGGGTTAAGGGTATGGGATCGGGCTGGCCCGATTGGGATTCAAAATTGGGTCAATTAGAGGGGGGGGGGGGTCAATGTGGCTATAATCAAAATGTAATGGGGCTGCAATTGGAACGAAATGAGGCCAAATTTTAAATAGCCAGTTTTCCCCCTTTTATTTTATAAAAATAGTAAAAATGATTTTTGAAAGCAAATTAAACGTGCTGGGTCAGTTAATAATATATAAACATTAACTTAAAATATTGGAACCAATTTCATAATTATAAAATGATATTAATTCTCAAAATAGGCTAAAATTTCAATTATATGCAATTTGACTTTTAAAATACCAAATAAAGTTGTAAAAATGTATAAAAATAACCCTAGCTATATTTTGGTATAAATATGAGAATAAAATAAGTTATTCACCAAGATGATAATTTTGGGAATAATTATTGGTTTTTGTGCTGCTAAAATGGGCAATAAATTGATTTAAAAATCTTTAAAAATTGGGAAAAATACTAAAACACTTGGGCATACTTATATATGCATACATATGGTTTTTTGAAAGTATTTTGCATAAAAAATATATAGGGAAAAAATTGGGTATCAACAACTGAATGATGTTGTTAATAACGTGTTAATGGTTGACTATTTTGTGTGTTTGATAATGATATATGACTGCTAAATAGATTCTAGAATCATGAATTTCCTTAAGTTATTGAAATTCAAATTATGTATTGATCCCAATGAACATCTGATGACTTATCTCTACTGTTAAGTTTTGAAAACAACTTAAGATCTCTCAAACAATTCTGATATCTAGTTTAAGACCTCTTTGATGTTTATTAGAACTACCATGATTGTTGTACTAATCTGCCTTGGGTATTATTTGCATTTTATAATGATTCATCAGATAACCTAGACTTAAATGAAATGTGAACTTGTTTAGTGAGTAAAACAAGACTGTCATCTTAGTTTAAATGCACTAACTCATGACCCTTAAACCAGTTTCTTCTTTCTGACATACCTATGTGATTCTGTTGATTCTTAGGTCATTATTCTCTGATAAACATCATGATTGTTTGATCACACTCTATAAGCATGTTTTAAGCTAATTAGATTTCTGTACCACTCTTGTATGTCTTCTGAAATTACCATACACTTAATTTAAGCTATAAGGTTTGGAGAAGATGTGTTTAAGTTCTGATGTTACATTTGTGTAGCTTAAGTGCTGAAATTAAGTTTCACTATACCTGAAATCCTATATTTGACTTGCTTCACTGATTCCCTGTCACGACCCTAAAACCGACCCGGTCGTGATGGCGCTGATAACTAGGGATTTTGATACATTTTATACTCCTCCTTACTTATGTTATGATTAGAAATTTGTACAGAATAGTCCCAAAAAGACTCACAAGTTGTGCTTGATTGCAGGTTTGTTCAACAAGGTGACAAGATGTCAAAGATCAGCTCAAAAGGAGTGAAACTTGCACAAGTATCAAGGCAAGACAAAGATCAGGAAAAACAAGGCCAGTGCGGCCGCACACCATTCTGTGCGGTCCGCACAAGTGAGGTTCAGAGAGAATGCAACTCAGGCAAATTAGGCAATGCGGCCGCATGGGATTTAATGCGGTCTGCACTGAAGTTACTGCGGCCGCACTCAATTTAATACGGTCCACACAACCAAGAATCAGAGAGTTGCTGTTTTCGGAGATTGAAGCCTATGCGGTCCGCGCTCCATTTCATGCGGACCGCACTAGAAGCCATCGCGGCCGCAGTCCATTCTTTGCGGTCTGCATTGCCCAAGTTCAGAGAGCAGTTTTGTCAAGTTCAAAGCCCTAGTACGGCCGCCCACGATTTTGTGCGGTCCGCACCAACCCCGCAGGGGTATTTTTTTCCAGACATTTCAGCTTAGTATAAATAGCTTCTTTTCCATCTTTTAGGTGAAAGCAGATAGGTTTTGTACTGAGCTGCGCTCGTTGACTTTCGTTTCCTTATCTATTTTGGGCAATTTTATCTTTATTTCAACATTGAATCTTCTAGTTTATCTTAGCAATTAATTAATATGAGTTATTTTTCATCTATTTCTTTGTTTCTTTCTCTAATTATGAGTAGCTAGACCCATCAGCTAGGGTTGTGGCTCAAACCCTAGTGTTGGTTATTGATGGGTCTTGTATTTTAGAGCTTGATTGACTATGGGTGTTTGATATTTGGGCTAATTCCATGTTTAACTGCTAAATTAGTGGTTGCAAACACTAGTTTGTGTTTTAGTTGACTTTTGCTCTTCTTGAGAAAGAGAGCCTAAGTCTCTAGATAGTACATTAGTCCAACAAGAATTGGGCGTACTCAAGAGAATTGATAGCCCCAATTAAAGGGTTAAACCGAGAGATCGTAATACCCGACTTGATCCTTAATTGCTTGTGCAAATTCGCATACACAATTGGTCTTGAGAATGTCAATTCGGGCAAAATCACTCACACAACTACCGAGAGGTATAGAGTGAGTAGAATCGAGCAATGGTTATATCTCACTACTCCCCAAATGTCAATCTAGCTTTAGATTCAAGAATCCGTCAATTGACCACCTAGGCAAAAGTCACTACCCTAGTGCCCTTTTAAACATTTAAACAACTTGCAATAGTTTATCCTAACTTATAGTCGTTAAATTGAGCATTGTATTTTATAGAATTAGAATCATAATTAAAACCCAAAAATGTGTAGAAGTGCAATTTGGCAGCAAACACATAACTCCACTTTAGATAGACACCCAATTCTATATATCTAGCTCTCTGTGGAATTTGATCCCGACCCTAAATCGGGTAAAAGCTGCTTCGACCTCTCTCGCCTTATAATAGTAGTGCAAGGTTGGCCGTGATCACTTTTTGGCGTCGTTGCCGGGGAGCTAACGGTTTTGGCTATCTATCTAAATAGATTTGTGTTTGTTCTTCTTTCCTTCTTTGTTACTAATTTGTGTGTGTCAATACTTCAGGTACAAAAATGGCATTAAATGCTAATGACCCTCTTGGAAACGTGAATGCGGGGAGGAGGTTGATTAACATATGAGATAAGAGGTGCCTCCTGTACCTCAAGGACAATGTAGAGGCCGCCAGGCCAATGCAAAATGACAATATTCCAGACCCTCCTCCGCCACCTCCAAGAGTGGCTCCTAGAGTTCTTCCCAACCAAGGCTATGCAAGTGCAATTGTTCCGCCCCAGATCCGAGCGGGCAATTTTTCAAATAACCAACGTGATTCTGACATTGTTGGAGCAGCGAGGGTACTTCACGGGTTCTCCCACTCAGAATGCTTACAAACATCTCAAGGGGTTCGTAGATACCTGTTGGGGAGCAAGCAAACCAATGTGTCCGAGGATCACTTGATTGAGGCTTCCTCACTTCTCCTGAAGCACTTGGATTGGCTTGAGCGACTCCCAACCATTCCATCACAACGTGGGATGAGTTGGCGGATAAGATCACTCTCCTTT
>NW_017672815.1:128334-167479 GCF_001879085.1 Nicotiana attenuata
ACCACCACCCCGATCATTACCGCACCCAATTGGAGCTTGCCTTTCGAGCTCATGTGCGACGCGAGTGATGTTGCGGTTGGGGCAGTTTTGGGTCAAAGAGTGAACAAAATGTTTCATCCGGTGTACTATGCGAGCAAGACAATGAATGCAGCTCAAAGGAACTACACGGTGACTGAGCAAGAATTGTTGGCTATTGTGTTCGCAATGGAAAAATTTTGGCCATATCTTATAGGAGCCAAAGTCATAGTGCACACTAATCATGCAGCTCTTAGATACTTGATGACAAAGAAAGACTCCAAAGCTAGACTGATGCGATGTGTCTTATTACTTCAAGAGTATGATTTGGAGATTGTGGACCGGAAAGGTAGTGAAAACCAAGTGGCGGATCATTTGTCCCGCTTGGAGGAGGAAGGAAGGCCGTGTGATGGCCTAGAGATCAATGATGCATTTCCCGATGAGCAACTGCTTTCTGTGTCGATGAGTGATATGCCATGGTTTGAGGATATTGCTAATTTCCTTGTGACTGGCATCATCCCGTGTGAGCTCTCTTCTAGCCAAAGGAAGAAGCTCAAACGGGATAGTCTGGACTTTTATTGGGACGAGCCATACTTGTTCAAGATTTGCACCGACGAAGTGATCCGGAGGTGTGTACCTGAGGAGGAGCAGTTTAGCATCCTAGAGGCATGCCATTCCTCCCCCTATGGTGGCCATCATGGAGGGGCGAGGACAGCTTCAAAAGTTCTGAGTTGTGGTTTTTATTGGCCAACCTTGTTCAAAGATGCAAGTGATCTCGTAAAAAGGTGTGATCAATGTCAAAGAGTAAGCGGTATTTCAAAGAAAGATGAGATGCCTCTAAACACCATTCTCGAAGTGGATATCTTTGATGTATGGGGTATCGATTTTATGGGCCCATTTGTAAGCTCATGCGAAAACACCTACATTCTTGTAGCGGTTGATTATGTCTCAAAATGGGTTGAGGCCATGGCCTGACCCAACAATGAAGCTAGGAGTGTGGTCGCATTTCTAAAGAAGAGCATTTTCACAAGGTTTGGCACTCCTCGTGCAATTATTAGTGATGGAGGATCGCATTTTTGTAATAGAGCTTTTGACGCCTTGCTTTCCAAGTATGGTGTCAACCACAAAGTGTCTACGCCTTATCATCCTCAAACAAGTGGCCAGGTTGAAGTGTCCAACAGGGAGATCAAGAGCAATTTGTCGAAAACCGTCAATGCCAATAGGACCGATTAGTCTAAAAAGTTGGACGATGCTCTATGTGCTTACTGAACTGCTTACAAGACCCCAATTGGTATGTCACCGTACCGGTTGGTGTTTGGAAAAGCATGTCATTTACTAGTGGAGTTAGAGCATAAGGCCATGTGGGCCTTGAAGAAGTTAAATCTTGATTGGGATATAGCTGTTAATCTTCGGGTGGAGCAACTCAATGAACTTGACGAATTTAGATTCCATGCCTACTCTAGTTCGTCCCTGTATAAGGATAAAATGAAATACCTTCATGACAAATATACTAGGGGCTAGGAGTTCAAAGTGGGAGATTTGGTGTTCTTATTCAATTCTCGACTAAGGTTGTTCCCGGGAAAGCTAAAGTCAAAGTGGAGCGGACCATTTGAAGTAGTGTGTGTGACCCCGTTTGGTGCTCTTGATTTAAAGAACAAAAGTGGGGAAGTTTTTAGAGCGAATGGGCATAGGGTCAAGCACTATTTGGGAAAGTTTGATGATAGCCACGTGGTGGCACTCCTTCATTTCAAATGATGTGATGGTAACCCGCGTCATGCCGTGATGTTAAATCAGGCGCTTCTTGGGAGGCAACCCATGTGTTTTTCTTCTTATTTTTATTTGATTTTCATTGTAGTGTAGGATTGATTTTTGGGCTAACTGGTTGTGAGATGTTACAGGATTGTGTTGATGTAGTGCAGGACATAGTGGAAAAGAATGTTCAGGTCTCTGAAGTTGCCAGTTCGGCCGCAGTCCATTCTGTGCGGACCGCACTAGTGAGGGTGAAATATAGACCTCTCTAAAGTTTGCCTGTGCGGCCGCACTATATTTTTTGCGGTCCGCGGTGGACCACTGCGGCTCGCAGTCCATTTTGTGCGGACAGCAGTGTGTTGCCTCCTCAAGCTTGCAATTTTTTGTACAGTGCGGACCGCGATCCATTTTGTGCGGTCCGCACTGGGGTAGGTAAGTTGGGCCCCAGGGCTTTTTCTATAAATAGTCCTTGAGGCCCACCTTTTACACTTTTCGAACCTTTGCATCTCAGAAGCCTTAGAACACTGTTCATCCCTTCCTGTTGCTCGTAATTGATTGTTTGGAACTGATTAGATGCATTTCATCTCACATCTGGTACCATTACCTTATTTTTAATTATTTACTTTTGTTAATTTCCTTTAATTTTTGTTTTTCTTTCTTCCCTTTCTATATCTCCCGTAGTTTCTTTAATTCATTAGGATAGGGTTGTTAATTTTTTTGATTAAATTAGGCTTAGTTAGTTAAAATACACCGGGCAACATGAAGGGACACTAATTAGGTGTAAATTTGGGCTTAAAATCAAAAATACTTGAACCCTAATTTAGTGCCACAACTGGGCACTCAGTGCGGACTGCGGTCGTTTTTGAGCGGTCCGCGGTGCCCCTGTGCGGTCCGCAGTACCATTTAGTTCGGACCGCATTGATGAACTTTTGATTGCTGAACCTCAGGCACTGCGGCCGCACTACATTTTGTGCGGACCGCAGTGTCCCAGTGCGGCCGCACTACATTTTGTGCGGTCCGCACTGCCTAGATATAGAGAGTGGGTAGTCTGAACCCCACCTCTGTGCGAACCGCGGTTGATTTTATGCGGTCCGCGGTGACACCAGTGCGGCCGCACACCATTTTGTGCGGTCCGCACTGTGTGACTTCTGCAACTTGTCTGCAATTTTTCTTTCCTGATTCTGCAACTCTGTTCTTAACTGCTGCAACTGATACTAACAAGTTCAACTGAATTGTGTTTGCAGGCAATGGTAAAACAACGAGGTAAAGTCACTAAACAACCGGGCAGAGGAGAATCTTCCCGGGGAGGGAGGCAGAAAATGATAAAACTCACTCCCCAAGTCCGGGAAAATATTAAAAGGACAAGAAAGTTGATAAAAGCTGCTGATAGAGCTGCTTCCCAGTCCTCGGGGAGTGAGTACGAGCCTTCCCGGGAGATATCTTCAAACTTAGTACCAACACACATCCCTGATTGGCCGGAGAGGCCTAGGCTAAGAGACACACCTCCAGCATCCCCCACTGCCCAAGTGCCAGTGAACATTTCTTCTGGGTCGTCTGAGGGCTCAGGTGAAGGTAGTGGGAAATACTCCACCTCTCCCACAACTTCATTATCTGGAGAGGGTGCAGTAGGTGCTGAGGAGGAAGTATGGGGAAAAGAAGATGTAGGAGAAGGAGGTGAACCACAGGTGGGGGGTATTGCTAGAACTACGAACCCGGAGGTGTGGCAAGACCGGTTCGTGAGTGAGGTAGTATACCATAAATTCCAGAATGGTGGCCGGTGAGGAAGTTGATCTCGGAAAGGAGTTTTGTGGATAGAGACTTGCAACCTCACAACCCCAATGTGAGGAGGCAGTTTAGGGAGAGAATTGGCTAGGAGCACTTTTTGTCTGACTGTGTGGATGCCAATGAGCACTTGGTCAAAGAATTTTACGCCAACGTTGCCCACATCAAAAAGGGTACAAAAGTGACCAAGGTGCGGAACTTGAAGTTGTTTTTTGATGGGAAGACGATCAACGATTACCTTGGCTTTGATGAGGAGGATGAGTCCCTATACATGGCAAAGATGGAACTGGGTGAGGAGGTCCGTCCATGGTTGGAACAGTACCTGGCAATCCCGGGTACCACCCTGGACTGGTTGACTGCGGGCGCCAAGATTTTGAGGCGTAGTTTGAACTTCGAGGCAAAGGGGTGGGAGACATTTGTATGTAGCAGGTTGGACCCCACGACTCATGACAACACCCTACCTCTTCACCGGGCTGTTTTGGTGGCTTCGATCATAGCGGGGTACCCAATCAATGTGGGGAATGTGATGTCGAGAATAATTTCAATTGTGGGTGTTGAGCATGACAGAAACTACCCGTTCCCCAGTTTTCTCACAATGTACTTTCGGGATATGAAAGTGGAAAAGAGACCCTTCGACATCAAGGTCAAAGCGAAGGCCCCATTTTCTTGGTACATCATGCAGGGGGATGATAACCCCAAGAGCAAGAACTTCAAGAGTCCGGTTACTGCTCCAACTGGCCAGTCTGAAGAGCCAGTTGTGGTAGTGACCCCTGCTGAGCCTGCCTCTACTTCCACTGCTATTCCTCATGGTCCATCCACCTCAGCAGACCTGGAGATTCCATCTTCCCGTGCACATCCAATCACTGCCCACCGACTGAGCCAGGCACTTCTTAGTATCAATAAATAGATGCAGACTGCGTCATCCAAGTTGTCCATCTTGACTACTACGGTAGAGGCTCAGTCGGCACCTCCACCCCCACAGGTTCCCCAGTCGATAGAGGATGCTCTCAAGGAGATACTAGACAACAAAAAGAAAATCCTCGACAATCTGAAGGTGCTTACTGATGTAGTTGATTCACATAGCAAGGCTCTCAAGGAGCTTGCTAGGGAGCACAAGAAGCTGAGGAAGACACAGGCCTCCAAGGAGTCCGTGAAGGAGCTGAGAGCTGATGTTGACAGACTGAAGGCAGATCAGCTGCCTTTAGATTAACTGCTCCAGGACCCAGTACCAGCAGCTGATCCCCAGCCGGAGCACTCTTGGAGGCCTCCCAAGAGGAGGATGATGATTCCCAGAGCGGATGATGTAGTCTCCAGTTGGCAAACCCACCAGAGGCTTCCTCCAGTCAGCCACATGATGTACCTCAAGAGCCTGTCCAGGTCCAGGCCCAGGTCCCAGCAGCAGAGCAACAGCCTACAGGGAACCAGTTTGAGGTTCCCGAGCACAGTGAGGACCCAGGGGCCACTCAAGAGCCCATGCAGATAGACAGGCCATAGGGAGTCTCTACATCCTTTTCCCTTATCTTTTTGGTGCTTTATTTTGTTTAGTTGGCATTGGGGACAATGCCAGCTTTCATTTGAGGGTGTAGGCCCTACATTTGCATTCATTCGGATGATTGTATATATTTGATACTTTTTATGCTTTCTTTATTTTTCATCTTTGGTTTGTATATATTTTTAACATTTCGCTACATTTCTTGCACTTTTATTTTACTTTGGTCTGTACATAAAGTTATGTTACATTGTAGATATTCATCCCATCGATTGTATATTCGACAAATCCCCTCTTGTATATATTTATTTTACTTTCTGCAAATTTTTTGTTCTTAGCTTCTTATTTCGAAAGTTTGCAATAATCCTTTGGTTTTCTTAATGCCACGGTTCTTTCCAAAGGTGGAGTGTTGTGTGAACCGGGTGGCTCTTCCCAATGATGGATGGCGTGACAACCTTCTTAAGGGTGTGAGTCCATTTTTCTTTTTGTTTTTAGTAGTTAGTAGTTAAGGGTGCCTCAAGCAAAGCTTCACTTGGGCCTAGCACATTTGCCTTTGTTCTTATGGTAAAAAACAATTTGTTGTGTTTAGGATGGTGAAAGTCGTGACCATGAGAATCTTGTGTTGACCGATAATCATCAAGTGGTTTTTCGGGACCATTGTGTGCTCAAATCTTATCTAAGGTCGTTGTGGGCCCCCGACTCTGTGTCTTTAGTGATCCCATAGCGTGTGTGGTGAGAAATTGCATTGCAAGTCCAAGTCCCGAGCCATTGGTCTAGAACTTGCCCTGAATGTTTGTTGAGGCGAAATCCTAAGTGAATTTTGACTTGAGACATGATTATAGGCTCTCCTTGGTCCAAATGATAGTTCAACACATCCATAACCTACCGATGATAAGATCCCTAGTCAACCCTTTTGAGCCTTAGACCTTTTTCCTTCAAGAACCATGATACAAGCCTATACCCGTTCTAGAAGATACCCTCTCTTGGTACCCGATCTTTCCTTTAGCACATGGCAAAAGTATAAGTTTGGGGGGAGAGACGAGAATTGCAACAAAGTGGTAAAAAGGCACAACAATGAAGAAAAGGAAAGGCTATGAAAAAGAAAGAAAAGCAAAAAGACAAAAAGGATGTTCAATGTGAAAAAGAATAAAAAGGGATTCAAGAAAAGCAAAGAATGAAAGGTGTGGAAAGTTGAAAAAGGAGAAAAGGTTTGAAGTGCATAAGAAAGAGTGACAATGTGTCTCTCTAACCCCTTAGAAAGAAGTGAAATGACTCAAAGAGTCAAGTGAATGTGTGCCAAACGAATCAAAAGAAGTGCTTAAAGGAAGACGGAACCTACTTAGACCAAAACATTTTCTACCCTGAACCAAAAGCCTTCACAATGTCTCCACAAAAGCCCTATAGGATCTTGAGTTGAATGAAGCTTACATTAGTGGATACTCACATAAGGGGCAAGCATACGGTACCTAGAGCCGGACTTGTGGCTTTTTCTTGAGAGAGATGAGTGAATTCCCATTAACCTCGTAATGAGTGCCATTATTCTAAAGGTGAGGTTTGCTTAGGAAAGCTGAGGATGTGTGAGTTTGCGTTCCACAATGACCAAAGTAATAGAAACAGTTCTTTGATGCGTTGAGTCAACTGTTGATGCTCTTCTGTCGCACTTAATCCATGGTGTTTCAAAGAGTAAAAGTTGTTAATAATTCATTTGTATTGAGGGCAATTATTAGTCCCAATTGATGCTAAATGAGGTCACTTTAGGACAACTGAAATTTTCATGGATATTCTCTTAAAGGGTGGGTCTTATTTTGTTTGCTTGAGGACAAGCAAAAGCTTAAGTTTGGGGGAGTTGATAACTAGGGATTTTGATACCTTTTATACTCCTTCTTGCTTATGTTTTGATTAGTAATTTGTACAAAATAGTCCCAAATGGCTCACAAGTTGTGCTTGATTGCAGGTTTGATCAACAAAGTGACAAGATGTCAAAGATCAGCTCAAAAGGAGTGAAACTTGCTCAAGTACCAAGACAAGACAAAACTCAGGCAAAACAAGGCCAGTGCGGCCGCACTACATTCTGTGCGGTCCGCACTGTGAGATTCAGAGAGATGACATTCAGGCACAAAGGCAATGCGGCCGCACTACCATTTTGTGTGGTCCGTACTGAGATCAACGCGGCCGCAGTCCATTCTCTGTGGTCCGTAGTGAGAAGAATCAGAGAGCTGCAAATTCCAAGTGGCAAGCCAATGCGGTCCGCGGTCCATTTTATGCGGACCGCACTAGAAGCCTCCGCGGACGCAGTCCATTCTCTACGGTCCGCGCTGCCCAAGTTCAGAGAGCATTTTTGTCAAGTCCAAAGCCCTAGTGCGGACCGCAGTCCATTTTGTGCGGTCCGCACTAACCCTGCAGGGGTATTTTTGTCCAGAATTGTCAGCTTAGTATAAATAGCTTCTTTTCCATTTTTAGGTCAAGCAGATAGTATCAAAACATAGTTGCGCCCGTGGGTTCGAAGTTTTTAGTTATTTTGGGCAATTTTATCTACATTTCATCATTGAATCTTGTTATTTTATCTTAGTGATTAATTAATATGACTTGTTCTTCATCTATTTCATGCTTTTCTTCTTTAAATATGAGTAGCTAAACCCATAAGCTAGGGTTGTGGCTCAACCCTAGTGTGGGTAATTGATGGGTCTTGTATTTTAGGGCTAGATTGACTATGGGTGTTTGATATTTGGGCAAATTTCATGTTTAATTGTTGAATTAGTGGTTGCAAACACTAGTTTGTGTTTAGTTGACTTGGGCTCTTCTTGAGAAAGAGAGCCTAAGTCTCCGAAATTTGTCCAACAAGTAATTGGGGCGTACTCAAGAGATTGATAGCCCCAATTAAAGGGTTAAACCTCGAGAGAGTAATACCCGACTTGAACCCTAGTTGCTTGTGCAAATTTTCATACCCAATTGGTCTTGAGAAAGTCAATTCGGGCAAAATCACTCGAACCACCGAGAGGTGTAGAGTGGGTAAAGTCGTGCAACGGCTATATCATACTCCCCAAACATGTCAAATGTGCCTTAGACTCAAGTACCCGTCAATTGACCACCTAGGCGGAAGTCACTACCCTATTGCCTTTAAACCATTTGAACAACCCGTAGCATTATAACTCTTAGCTTATTCTAGTTTACATTAGCACAGTAGTTGATAAAATTAGAAGTTAAACAAAAACCCCAAAAATGATTAGAAGTGTAATTTGGAACACATACACAACTCTACACTAGATAGATACTCGATTCCAAATTCTAGCTATCTGTGGATATCGATCCCGACCCTAAATCAGGTAAAAGCTGCTCCGACCCTCTCTCACTACTTAATTAGTAGTGCGGAGTAGGCCGCGATCATTGCCCATCGGTCTGTGGGTGAAATGTTGTGCTGAGCTCCACACGGGTCCCCAACTCACTCTATACGACTCTCTAGAAATGGGAAGTGAACTGAGGCCCTCTATCTGATATGATAGAAACAGGCACACCGTGCAACCGAACTATCTCCCGAATATGAATCTGAGCCAGCCTCTTTGAAGTATAGGTAGTCACAACCGGAATGGAGTGTGCCGACTTGGTCAATCTGTCGACAATGACCCAAACTGCGTCAAACTTCCGCAAGGTCCGCGGCAACCCAACCACGAAGTCCATAGTAAGCGCTCCCATTTGCACTCAGGTATAGGCATCTGCTGAAGTAGGCCACCTAGCCTCTTGTGCTCATACTTAACATACTGGAAATTCAAGCACCCAGCCACATATTCAACTATGTCCTTCTTCATCCGCCTCCACCAATAATGCTGCCTCAGGTCACGATACATCTTCGTAGCAGCTGGATGAATAGAATACCATGAACTGCGTTCCTCCTCTAGAATCCTCTCCCTCAAGCCATCGACATTAGGAACACATGTTGGCCCAAGTAAAGGTTAGTTTTGAAGACTGACAAAGGAACTCAGACATGAACCAGGTCCATCCAGTGGTCCATCCCTCAGGTTCACAAAAACGGGCAGATTCAAGCATGTGGGATGCACGTGAAGGAGATAAGCTTAACTTGGTGTATTTAATATCTCCTGATTGAAAAGGTTGCATAATTGATAAGGAGAAGGAGTCCTTAATCAAAGAGAACACAAGTCAAGATAGGGAAGGAGTTAGAAGTTGAAATCAACTAGAACTCTTCCACCAAGGAAGAGTTGCATCAGAACTCTAGTTATTTCTTCATCTACTAACTCTGTAAATTGCAGGATGTTCTCACATTAAAGTGTTGCACAAAAACGCAGAAGTTAAACGTGAATTGGGAGCAAAATAGCAAGGCTTTTTGCAAGCAGTTCGTGTGTGATTCAAGTGTGCAAACCAAAAGCTACATGAACCAAATTGAAGAACCAGCTCCATAAAGAGTTTTATGTGTCTTTCTTTATTTCTAGTTCAATTGTAGTAGGTGTTTTCATATTGTACCTTTCAGCTTTATCTAGAAGCAATTGTAATAGGTATTTTGAGTATTCAAGTTAGAGTTAACTTGAAGTTGTCGCAGCAGTTAGAGGCTGGTTGCTACAACGGGATTAGAGTTAATCCTTAGGTTTACAAAGAGTTTTGTAAATGCAGTTTTGGCTCAGTAATTTTAGTGGAAGTTTGGGAAAATCCTACTGAGTAGTAGGTCGTGGTTTTTTCACCTTTTGAGCCAGGTGTTTTCCACGTAAAAATCTCTGTGTTCTTTATTTTATGTACTTTTAATTCCGCAAACAGCAGTCGTTAGTACACCTAGAAGAACTAGGTCCTTCCAGAAGCAATTTAAGCGAAAAATTGAGTACCACACAAATTACCCCCCCCCCCCTTGTGTGGTATTGACGTTTAGAACTTTAACACATAGGCGACCATGGAGTCGCAAAACACCATCCTCGCCAATAGAAACCTCTTTGGCACTACCCTGTAGTACCGTCTCTCTGTGAACTGCCAAATGCGAATCATCGAACTGTCGCGCCTTGATCTGTCCCAATAATGAAGACTGGGCAATAAAACACGCAAGGACTCGACTGGGCTCTGAAATATCCAACCTCACAAGACTGTTAGCCAAGGACTGAATGTCCAAAGCTAGTGGCCTCTCCTCTGCTGAAATGAATGCCAAGCTACCCATACTTTCTGCTTTCCTTCTTAAGGCATTCGTGACCACATTTCCCTTGTCTGGGTGATAAAGAATGGTGACGTCATAATCCTTCAGTAACTCAAGCCACCTACGCTGCCTCAAATTGAGATCCCTCTACTTGAACGAATGCTGCAAGCTGCGATGATCAGTATAAACCTCACATGACACCCCATACAGATAATGCCTCCATATCTTAAGAGAATGAACAATCGCTGCTAACTCTAGATCAGGCACAGGGTAATTCTTCTGATGAATCTTTAGCTGCACAAAGCATATGCAATAACTCGCCCCCCAACATCAATACACAACCCAAGCCAACACGTGAAGCGTCATAATACACAGTATACATCCCCGATCTGGAAGGCAATACTAGAATCGGTGTTGTAGTCAAAGCTGTCTTGAGCTTCAGAAAGCTCGCCTCACAATCATAGGACCAACGGAAAGAAGCATCCTTCTGGGTCAATCTAGTAAAAGGTGTTGCAATGGATGAAAAGCCCTGCACAACTCGGTGATAATAACCTGCTAACCCCAGGAAACTCCTGATCTCAGTCATTAAAGTAGGATGTGGTCAACTCTGAACTGCCTCACTCTTCTTGGAATCCATCTTAATACCCTCTCCTGATACGACATGCCCCAAGAATGCCACTGACTCTAGCCAAAACTCACAGGTGGAGAACTTAGCATATAGCTTTTGCTCTCACAATGTCTGAAGCACTACTCTCAAATGCTGCTCGCGCTCCCCAGGCTATGTGAGTAGATCAAGATGTCATAAACGAAGACAATAATAATGGAATCAATCCCTGTTCATCAAGTCCGTGAATGCCGCTGGGGCATTAGTCAAGCTGAAGGACATTACCAGAAACTCATAGTGGCCATATCTAGTACGAAAAGCAGTCTTCGGGACATCTGATTCACGAATCTTCAGCTGATGATACCCTGATCTCAAGTCGATCTTAGAGAACACCCTTGAACCCTGCAATTGGTCGAACAAATAATTAATGCGGGATAATGGGTACCTGTTCTTGATGCTAACCTTGCTCAACTGGCGGTAATCAATGCACATCCGCATAATCCCATCCGTCTTCTTAACAAACAACACTGGTGCACCTCAAGGTGACACACTCGGTCTCACAAACCCCTTTGCTAACAACTCCTCAAGCTGCTCATTCAACTCTTTCGGAGCCATACGGTACAATGGGATAGATATAGGATGGGTACCTAGAGCCAAATCAATACAGAAATCAATATCACGATCCGGTGGCATGCCTGGAAGGTTAGAAGGAAACACATCGGCGAACTCCCGGACTACTAGACCTGAATCAATCGTTGGAGACTCTGCGGTGGAGTCCCGAACATAAGCTAGATATGCCAAACAACCCTTCTCGACCATATGTCGAACCTTCAAAAAAGAAATAACCCGACTAGATGTACTAACTAAGGAACCCTTCCATTCCAACCTCGGCAACTCTAGCATCGCTAGAGTAACAGTCTTGGCATGGCAATCTAGGACGGCGTGATATGGGGATAACCAGTCCATGCCCAGAATGTCCTCAAAGTCGGTCATATCAAGTAACAGGAGATCCGCTCTAGTCTCAAAACTACATAACGTGGCCACGCAGGACCGATAGATCCGATCCACAACCACAGAATCGCCCACAAGAGTGGACACATGAACAGGAGTATCCAAAGACTCATGAGAAATATCCAGGAAATGAGCAAATAGAGATGATACATATGAATAGGTAGACCCTGGGTCAAATAGTACTGAAGCATTCCTACCGCAGACGAAAATAATACCTGTGATAACGGCATCTGAGGCCAATGCATCTGGTCTGGCCGGAAAAGCATAGAATCTGGCTGGAGCGCCGCTGGCTGAAGTCCACCTGACTGAACAGTAGTTGACTGACCTCTCCCTGCTTGGCCTTCACCTCTAGGACGGCCCCTACCAGTCTTCCCTCCGCCTCTGGGCGGCCAAACTGCCGGTGCTATAATCAGGGGATGCTGACCCTGCTACACTGCCTTGCCCTGAAGTCTGGGGCAGTATCTCCTCATATGACCGAGATTTCCGCACTTGAAACAACCTCTCGGTGCGGTGACCTGCTGCTTTGATGTCTGACCCTGATGGCCTGTAGACCCACTAGAAGAAGCCTGAATAGCTGGTGGGCGGCATGAACTCTCCGGTATAGCACTAAAATAGGAGCTGGAAGAACCCTAGGGATTTGAGTACCCACTGGAAGACCCTGGATGGTTGGTGGGCGGTAAGAACTCTATGGTAAGGCGCTAAAATAGGGGCGCGCTGGAGCACCTCGAGGAGGCGGTGATGCTAAATATGGGGGCCTGCTAGGCTGACCCCTCCCAAACTGATCTCTGCCCCTAGCCGGGGCACCTCTAAACTCTCCGGAGAAATGGACCCTCATGTCCTGCTGCATCTTCGCTCTACCCCTCTGACAGCAGCCCTCAATCCTCCGAGAAATATCCACTACCAGCTGATAAAAAGTCCCCATCTCAACCTCTGGGGCCATATTGGCCCTAATACCGGAGTGCTAGCCCGCAACAAATCTCCACACTCTCTATGCATCCGTAGAAGCATCATGAGTGCATGGTGAGATAACTCAGAAAACCTCGCCTCATAGTCGGTCACTGACATCTGACCCTCCTCAAGATGCTCAAACTGATATCGCAACTCTTCCCTCTCGGAGGGTGGAATATACCTATCCAGGAAAATCTGTGTGAACTGACCCCAAGTAATGGGAGGGAACCCGCTGGTCTGCCAAGAACATAAGACTGCCACCATCTACGGGCCCTACCCTCCAGTTGGGAAGTAGTGAAGTCAACCCCATGAGACCCCAATATCCTTATGTTGTGCAGTCTGTCCCTGCACCTATCAATGAAATCTTGGGCATCCTTATGACGCTCACCACCGAAGATAGGGGGTGTAGTCTAGTCTATTTGTCCAATAACTTCTGCGAATCATCGTCCCGAGCTGGTCTGGGCTCAGGTGCCACAGCTGTAACTGGCTGGGCCCCATCCGCAAGTAGTGTGCCCGGAGTCTGATACACTGCGGCTGCATGCCCAAGATCCTGAGCAGTAGGGGTCTGTACCCCCCTGCCGCCTGAGATGTGGCTGGGTCTACTGGAAATAAACTAACCTGGGCCATAGAATCCATGAACCACAGTATACGGCCCATGACCTCCTGAAAGCCCAGTGCTGTCATGAAATCCGCCGGGGTAAGCTCTACTGCGGGCACCTCGTCCTGCTCTTCAATAATGGGATCCCCCGCCGGATCCGCGGGTGGTGCAACAGGGGAAGCCCTGGGACACCCTTGTCCCCTACCTCGGGCTGGTTCCTTCCCTCAGCCTCTGCCTCAGCCTCTAGCAACGGGGGGAGCAGCTCCTCCTATGTCTGGAACGTCTATCGTGCGCGTCCTCACCATCTGTGAGAGAATAGAAAAGGGAAATTTAGTATATCATCCACTACACGATAGAAGATGAATAAAGAGTAGTTTCCTAACACCTTATAGCCTCTCGAAGATAAGTACAGATGTCTCTGTATCGATCCGCAAGACTCTATTAGGTTTGCCCATGACTTGTGAGACCTACGTGAACCTAGTGCTCTGATACCATGTTGACATGACCTAAATTCCATTATAGGTCGTGATGGCGCCCAACACCATTGTTAGGCAAGCCAACATTGATCAACTAGTGATTTCTCATTTATTTTCATTAAACAATCCCAGACGTTTGCTTAACTTAAATTTAAAACAGTCGATAATTAACGAATTTGTAAAGCAACTGAAACAAGAATGACTAAAGGAAATCATAATTGTAGGAATACAATCCAAAAATAATAGCCTACTAATGTGTGTGCCAGGATCTAGTGTCACAAGTACGAGGGCAAAAAAAATATAACTATGTTACTACTTGAAATAGAATAGACAGTAATAACAAAAGGAGAGACTCCAGCATGCTGCTGAACAGCTCAGAAGGGGCAGCTCAACGTGAAATCTCGATCAAGTATCAAGGATGCACGTCATACGAGTAGCTAGATGCACCTGTCTCAAATCCTGTACAATTACGTATAGAAGAGTATATGAGTACATAAACAATATGTACGCAGTAAGTATCTAGTCTAACCTCGGAGAAGTAGTGATGAGGGGCTGACTTGACACTTACAAGGGTCAATAATAATATAATTTAAGTGTTACGCTAAGCATGAATAACATGAATAATAATGACAGTTTAAGAACATGGATAAGTAAGATATTCTTTCCTAAGCAACATGTCAAATTTCAGTCATATCATGTAACAACTTACATTTCAAGCATTTAAGCAGTGTAAATCACGGGAAGTCCCAAATAAATAACATGCGCACATTATGTCGAGGTCGTACGGCTTGGTCCAATATAATATTAAATTGTGCACTACTAGAGGATCGAATGGCGCGAACCATAGATGTATCTATTTACTACCGAGGCGCTCGGCCCGATCCACAAATAACAATTTATTTTTAGGGAAGCACACATTGCCCATTTACAGTAAAATAATTCATGAAAATTCTTAAGTAAGTGAGTGTAGTCGTCTATATTTTTTTACAAATTTCTAGCATGATTTAAGTGATCTTAGTAGCAAGTAAGGACGCAAGCATTGCAAGTATAGCATGATACGGGTCCTAAACTACCCGGACAATTAGCATAATAGTAGCTACGTACGGACTCTCGTCACCACGTACGTACGTAGCTCCCATAGATAGTTGCATACATTTATTTAATTCACCAATGGGGTTAATTACCTCTTACAAGGTTAGAAAGGAGACTTACCTTGCCCCAAAGCTTACTTCCAAATTCAAGAATGCGCTCGAACCCTCAAATCGGAGCCGAACGATCCAAAACTATTCAAATGGGGTAAGAATTAGTCAATATATGCTCAAGAGTTCATATTCTAACTATTAGATTAATTTCACAACCCTAAATGCAAGGTTCCTAAAATTCCCCGGGCCCACGTGCTTGGATTCTGGAAATTTTCAAAGAAAGTCATTACCTATAACCTTAGGATCAAGATTATGTGATTTCTACTAAATTTCATAATAAATTTTGTGGTTAAATCTCATTTTTATCAAAACCCTAGGTTTTACTCTAAACCCATTATTTCCACTAATTTACATGTTTTAATCTATCCATGAACTACGTATTAAACTCTCATTAAGTATAAATTACTTACCTCACAAAGCTAGGTTGAAATCTCCCCTTTGAAGCTCCCAAATCGCCCAAGGATGGAGTGAAATGTGTCAAACCCGTAACAAAATAAAGGCCACTGCCTTGAGCGATTTCCGCACTTGCGGTGCTTTGATCGCATCTACGGTCTCGCTTCTGTAGAAATGGGTCGGGTCAGCTGGGGCCGCACCTGCGGTCGGGTGATCGCTCCTGCGGTTCTGCTTCTGCGAAAGAGGAGCCACATCTGCGAAACCTGGGCTCCTCCTCTCGGGCCGCATTTGCGAGCTTCAGCCACATCTGCGGGCACCTGCGGCTGGCCAACCACAGGTGCTGTTATGACAGCAACTGGAGCTTCAGCTCCTTCTCAAATTTTTAACTTAGCTCGAGCCTTATCCGGTTGACGCTCGGGGTCCCCGGATCCCCGTCCGAACACACCGACAAGTTTGGAATCATAAAACGGACTCGCTCGGACCCTCAGATTGCCCGAAACTACATTAAAACTAAGAATCACACCCTAAAACCAATTGAATCATACTTATGAACTTCAAGTTCCTCAATCTACTTCCAATAGCCGAAACGTACTTATACTAGTCTAAATGGTACCAAATTTTGCGTGCAAGTCTTAAATGACATTATGGAACTATTCCCGGTCTCAAATTCCATTTGGACCTCGATATCACAAAAACCTGCTCCAAACCAAATTTAAATAACTTCAAAATCCTTAAAGAATCAACTTCCACTATTAGGCGCCAAAACGCTCCCGGTTCATCCAAAACCCGGTACGGACATACGCCCAAGTCCGAAATCATCATACAAACATGTTGGAACCTTCAAAACCCAATTCCAAGGTCGTTTACTCAAAATGTTGACCAAAGTCAAACTTGGCCTTTTAAGCCAACCTTAAGGAACCAAGCGTTCCGATTTCAAGCCAAACTCTTCCAAATCCTGAATTAACCATCCCCGCAAGTCATAAACCAGTAAAAGCAAGTACGGAAAGTCTTATTTAGGGGAACGATGTTCTAAAAAGCAAAATGATCAGTCAGGTCGTTACACTTATAATATGCCTCGTATACTTATTATCATATCCAATTGATATCCATCATATTATAGTCTTCGTTTGCACACAAAATAAAATAATTAGCATACTGCTACAGACGCGCTATAGTATAGCGCAGTGTATACATGTGCTATACGTACTTAAAAAAGAGGGCCTCCATCTTCCACGACCAGAAAACCAGTGAGCCCCCCAAACCGAGTTCCAGCGGTACCCCCTATTTTTAAAGCAAAAAATCCCATTGGAGCTCACCCGTCTCACAAAGTGTATCTTCTCGGTATTGTAGCAAGCTAACATTGGATCTAAGGCGTTGTCGCATAGTGGATTGCTCGTTTCGGCCCCCAAATCATCAAATCTTCACCTTTCAAAATATTTTAAATCGATGTATTCCGCCTTACTTTTTGTTAAAACTCATGTATAAAAAAAGGGTTATCAGTTGTTTTTTTTACTGTGGTCTATGTTTTTCCGTTATTGTTTTGTATTTTAATTAATTGGTTATTTTTTATCCGAATTAGATTATTTTGTGCTAAAAAATTAGTAAAATAGAGAAATTGTTATTTTATGAATAATTAATGTTATTAGTTGTTATAAAAAATTCGTATTAATTGTTTTTTACTGTGGTATATGTATTATCATGATTTTTTTGTGATTAAATTAATTTATTATTTTTTATCCGGATTAGATTGTTTATGTGCTAAAAATTAGTAAAATAGATAGTTATATTTTATGAATAATTGATGTTGTTTGGATTTTATTATTGTACGTATATTAATATGTGACTTTATTGTTGTTTAGTTTCGTTTAGTGTTATGTTGTGCCCGTAATTGTAATATACTGCCGGTAATTGTAATGTAGTGCCCTTTAGCGTAGTAAAGCTGATAATAAATTTTAGCTAATGGTAGTTGACTTCTTTTGTTGTTGGTAAATAGCAATTTTTATTAACCAAAAATGTATCATTTACAGACTCCAGGAAAAAGCCGACCTCTTGCACTCCTAATTACATCTGACAGTCCCTAGCTTAGCTATACTAAAAATAGGAAATCAAAATAATGTTCAGTCATCTCACTAAGGGTATGAACTCAGCAGACTCAAAGGCTTGCGCCATTTCCTAAGGTTTTGTCCTCTAATGTGAATATGTACTGCTATTTCTATACTGACTCTATCTTCATCATAGGTGCTCTTCTAGAACCTTAGAAGATTCCTCTCCCTCCATATGACATAGACTGCCATTGCATATGCATAGCTGGTAATAGCTCCAAGTCTATTCTTCCTCCTGGCCATACTGCATACCCATTGAAACTCATGTTGAGCATCACCTCTATTCCTAAATGTCCAAGCCAGGTCAGTAATCTCAGCCACAATGCACCTGTAACATGGCATTCAAAGAAGATATGTGCATGAGTTTCAATGCTACCATGACAGAATACACAAGCCATAGGAGCTTGTATGCCTATCATCTACAGTCGATCCACTGTTGCCAGCCTGTTTTGCATTGCTAACCATATGATAAATTTCACTTGTTGATGGATGTTTTGCTGCAGTGTAAGGCTTTTCCAGGGGACTTTGGGGTGCTGGGGTATCAGGTGTAGGTACATCTTTTTAATAGAGAAGGAGCCATCCATGTTCTGCATTGTTCCTAACTTTGAAATTAAGTCATCTTGTACCATAACCTGTTATATAACCATATCTCGAGCTTCCATAATCTTTCAACTACCCAAGCCAACTGTCTTAGGTATAGGGCGTGAGTCAAGAGCTTGCTTCTTGATGTAGTAGCTGTGTACCCATTTTATCCAGAGGCTGTCCTTTTTCTGTGCAATTGGCCATAACATCTTTATGATTGCAGACTTGTTCCATACACATAGATTCAGTACATTCAATCCTCCAGCTGCTTGAGGTAGGCACACTTTGTCCCACGACACCAGTCTTTCTTTTATAGATTTATCATTCTAGTCCATAAGAAGGTTTTACATAGACTTTCAATGGCTTCATTACCTTCTTTGATAGCATAAATATTTGCGCCCAATAAGTTTGTATTCCAAATATTACAAACTTTATCAATTGAAGTCTGCCTGCATAAGAGAGGAGTTTGGCAAACCAACACTTCATCCTAGCAGTGATCTTTTCAATAAGAGACAGACATTGTACCACTGAGAGCTTTTTAGATGATAATGGAACCCCCAAATATTTGAAAGGTAGTTCACCCAAGGAGTAACCCAAGAGCTGCACTATGTCTTATTTAATGTCCTCTGTCACACCAGCTATGTAGATGGTCATTAGCTTGTAGACCTGAAGCTTGTGAGAATGCTTGGAAAGCATTGTTCAATAGCCTAACAGACTTCTTATCTGCTCTATAGAACATAAGCAAGTCATCACCAAAACAAATATGAGTGACTCCCAGTTTCCTACACTTTGGTGGAAATTAAAATCACCATTTGTGATCAATTGATTCATCTCTTTTTGCGGATACTCCATAGCTATAACAAATAGATAGGGGGACATAGGGTCCCCTTGTCTGATTCCTCTTTGCCTAGGAAAAGGCTTGGTGAGCCCTCCATTGATGACCAAGGAATAGGAAACAGTGGTTAGACATTCCATGACCCATTGCACAAATTTGTGGTGAAAGCCAAGATCGACCATGACTCTTCTGATAAAGCTCCATTCCAATGTGTCATATGCTTTCCTAAGGTCCACTTTTAGTACACATCTAGGGGATAAGCCTTTCCTGCCATAGCCTTTGAAAATTTCATGGCTGAATAGAATGTTGTCCAGGATGGATCTGCCTCTGATGAAAGCTGATTGGGATTGGCGGACAATATCACCAACAACCTTGCTGAATGTTCTAGTTATAATTTTGGCTATGATCTTGTACAGGGCGGTACAACAGGCAATTGACCTATAGTCCTTTACCTGAGTTGGTGAAGGAACTTTAGGCACCAGTGCAATTGCAGTGCAATTGATAGCATGTAGCATTCTGCCAGTTTTGAAGAAGTAGTGTACAACTGCATAGACATCCTCTCTAACCACAACCTATTATTTGAGAAAGAATTCAATAGGATAGACATCTACTCAAGGTGCTTTGTCTAGAGGCATTTGTTTTATGGCTTTCAGTATTTCATCATTTGTTACCTCTTGCACTAGTTGACATTGTTCTTCATAGTTCAGACAGTTGCCCTTTTGTATTACCTCTGTATTTGGAAAAGGTAGTTCTGAAGCTCATTCCACCATAAGCCCAGTGAAGAAGGATATGAATTCCTTTTCTACCAATTTGGGGTTTGTGAGTTTTATACCACACTCAGTATAAACTGAAGTGATAGTGTTCCTGGCAGTTCTCATCCTCCATTGTGCATGGAAGTATTTGGAGTTTGTATCTCCACTACTAGTCCAGGCTGCCCTTGATTTCTGCCTTAGGACCTGTTCTTCTATATTGCTCCACTTCTCCAAATCAAGTAAAATTTGTCTTTCCTTTCCAATAAGGAGCTGATCTTGTGGTTGGTGCTTGATATTTGCTTATGTTACTTCTAGTTCCTCTTTTAGCTTGTCAAGCTTTTGCTTATGTGATGCCACATAGGATGTTAGTTCCTTTAAGTTGTCCTTTAGAAGTTGTAGCTTTCTCCACACTTGATGTATAGGGTGTCCCCTCACTGTCAAGTGCCATGTATCCTCAACCTTTTTTTCCAAATTCCGGATGGTGTAGTACATTTGTAAAGAGCTTAAAAGGTCTGGGGTGCAGTTGAATCCCTGCACCACAGTGGATCTAAATTGGTGAGTGGTCTGATACTGAAGGATTCATGTAGTCACCTTCAATGTGTTCCCAAATGCCCAATCAATTTTGCTATACACCCTGCTAGTATCTTACTGATTGTTGCACCAAGTGAAATGCCAGCCAATTGCCTTCAGTAGACTCAATTACTAGGTATCAATATAGTGTTGGAAGTCCTGTATTTCTTGTTGAGTTACAGGTGCTCCAATCTTGTCTTCAGTAGATAGCACATTGTTGAAATCTCCACCTATGAGCCAAGGAGTCTAGATCTGGATCCCAATAAATCTCAGTTCATTCCACAAAGCATCTCTTTGTTGGATACTAAAGTCAGATGGTGAAGAAACCAGTACTAGTCTCCGCTACTGTGCAATGGATTAGCTGTTCAACTATGCTAATAATCTGAACCTTGAGGTGCCTCTTTGTCACGACCCGGATTTCCCACCCTCGAGAGTCGTGATGGCGCCTACTAATGAGAGATAGGCAAGCCAACCCTTAGCTACTTACTTCATTATCACATTGCATCTTTTTAACAAATATAAGTCAATAACATAAAAACAGCGGAACTTGAATAATTAAGCGGAAGATAACAATTTTTATATCTGAACATGAATTTCTAATACAACCATTTGATTTTCAACTACCCAAAACTGGTGTCACAGTTTCACATATGGTCTAAGAATACTACACATAAAGGTCTGAAAGAAGTAAACTCAACACAGTCTCCGAAAATACATGAAAGAAACAGGAATGTACATGAAAGGAGACGCCTGCAGGGCTACCTCGGGTCGCCTGATGAATAAGATCCGGAAATCTCGCTGCGGTCCGAAACCTGGATCTGTGCAAAATAGCACAGAGTGTAGTATCAGCACAACCGACCCCATGTGCTGGTAAGTGCCTAGCCTAACCCCGGCGAAGTAGTGACGAGGCTAGGACCAGACCACCAAATAAACTTGTGCAGTTATATAATATACAGCGGAAAGTAAAGCAGAAATAAAAAAGTAGAGATGGGAGGGGGAAACATGCTTCGGGGAATAACAGGTAAAAACAGAATATCAAGAGAACTATAAAGGAAACAAAATCCAACCACTAACAAGAATAAGGAAAACAGAGGCAGATTTCACTTTCTTTTCACATCTTGTTGCAGGCGTGCAACCCGATCCCATTTCCTGTATCTCGTGGCAGGCGTGCCACCTGCTCCCATTTCATTATATCTCGTGGCCGGCGTGCCACCCGCTCCCATTTCATTATATCTCGTGGTAGGCGTACCACCCGCTCCCATTTTATTATATCTCGTGGTAGGCGTACCATCCGCTCCCATTTCCTGTATCTCGTGGCAGGCGTGCCACCCGCTCCCATTTCATTATATCTCGTGGCCGGCGTGCCACCCGCTCCCATTTCATTATATCTCGTGGTAGGCGTACCACCTGCTCCCATTTCATTATATCTCGTAGTAGGCGTACCACCCGCTCCCATTTCATTATATCTTATGGTAGGCGTACCATCCGCTCCCATTTCATTATATCTCGTGGTAGGCGTACCACCCGCTCCCATTTCATTATATCCCGTGGTAGGCGTACCACTCGCTCCCATTTCATTAACTCTTGTGATAGGCATACCACCCGCTCCCATTTCATCATATCAACAGTTCTTCCAAAAGAAATTTACTCTAACAAACGCAACAATCAATATGAATTTATAAGACAAAAAGTACACAAAAATTATGATTCACTGAGGAAGACAAATAATGACAAGTAGCAATTAATTATGGACTTTAAGGAGCAATTTGGCAATTTAATATTTAATATGTTAAATGTCAGATGGCAATTAAGTCAAATAAACACGTAGCAATTATGGCATAAATTCAAGGCATAACGTTGCGCAAGGATACCTTAACTCAATAATAACAAGTAACACAATAAAGGAAAATGGCAACATAAAGAATCACAGTAATAATGGAATAAGACAACTAATGCACTTGAACTGATAACAACAAGAAATCATAACAAACGGCAATAAGTGCACGGCATCACCCTTCGTGCTTTTATTCTCTTCCTCACCCAAACAACAATCACAAACAAGGGCAAGGGAATAAACAAAATGATAATAGAAATCCCGGCAAGGGAACACAATTAAACAATTAAATCCCGGCAAGGGTACAACATCAATAATCTCAACGTTCCGGCAAGGGAAATAATTAACAAAGCAACAAATATCCCGGCAAGGGAACAATTTAGTAACTCTTTCTCTTTCTTTCACTTTTATTTCATAACTCACTTTACCACTTGAGCCAATGCTCCAAAGGGTTCAGTCATCTCATATGCTTTCACAGTTTATAATATAACTTGAGCCAATGCTCCACGATGTACAAAAATCACAATGACTTCCTTAACTTTTCCACAACAAATAGAATCACTTCTAAAGCATAGGTTGTTAAATAAAATCATGAAAATCACATTATAAGACCCACGGTCATGCTAGACACCAACGTATAGATACTCGTCACCATGCCTATACGTCGTACTCAACAATAATCACGTAGCAAATAGGACTCGACTCCTAATCCCTCAAGCTAAGGTTAGACCAAACACTTACCTCGATGCTTTGAACTCAACTCAAGCCCCAACTATAGCTTTACCCCATGATTCCACCTCCAATCCGCTCGAATCTAGTCACAAGTCACTTAATTACTTTAATAAACACTAAATAAATCAATTTGAATGCATGAAAATGAATTTCCCAAAGTTTTTTCCAAAGTTTTTCCAAAATTGCCCCCGGACCCACGTGGTCAAAACCCGAGTTTCGAACCAAAACCCGGTTACCCATTCCCCCACGAACTCAAATATGTAATTTGTTTTGAAATCGGACCTCAAATTGAGGTCCAAATCCCCAATTTTTGAAAAACCTAGGTTCTACCCAAAACCCCCAATTTCACCCATGAAAATCATTGATTCTATGTGGAAAACATGTTAATGATGTTAATGAGTGAAAGAATTAAGTAAAAATCGACTTACAAATGATTTGGGATGAAACTTGTTCTTGAAAAATCGCCTAAGGAGTTGTATTTTGAAAGTGGGGTGAAAAATGGCCTAAAATTCGACCAAGTATGAAAATTGCTAGGGCTGCAGATATGGGAATTGCGAACTGGGGTTCGCAGCAACTGCGAACCCGGACCATTTGTGGGAAATGCGAAGCTGGGTTCGCATTTGCGAACCCTACCCATTTTGTCAGGCCTCGCATTTGCGATGAAAAAGTCGCATTTGCGACCCATTGAGTTCCGCATTTGCGAGAAACAAGATCGCATTTGCGATCAGTAGGCCAAGTCCCAGGCTTCGCAATTGCGATACAAAGCTCGCATTTGCGAGCTCGCAATTGCGAGACACACCCTCGCAAATGCGAAGATCACAGAAGAAGCATACCAGATTTTTATTAAGTTTAAAAATGCACTCCGACACCTATCCAAAACTTACCCGAGCCCTCGGGGCTCCAAACCAAATATGCACACAACCTCAAAAACATCCTACGGACTTACTCACGCGATCAAATCGCCAAAATAACAACAGATACATCGAATCAAGCCTCAAAACTCATGATTTCTTCCAAATTTTTCATAAAACATCAATTTTCCATTTTAAGTCCGAAACACGTCAAACGGCGTCCGCTTTCAACCAAACTTTACAGAAAGCGCTTAAACCATATATAAGACTTGTACCGGGCGCTG
The DNA here is from genome assembly GCF_001879085.1 of Nicotiana attenuata. Taxonomy (NCBI): domain Eukaryota; kingdom Viridiplantae; phylum Streptophyta; class Magnoliopsida; order Solanales; family Solanaceae; genus Nicotiana; species Nicotiana attenuata. The sequence continues at coordinate 152,269 of NW_017672815.1, forward strand.
GAACCAAAATACGAGCCCGATACCATAGTCTTTTAATCAAATTTCATTTTCATTTTCCTTAATCATTTCCAGAAAATAATTTCACACAAAAATTCATTTCTCGGGCTTGGGACCTCAGAATTCGATTCCGGGAATACGCCCAAGTCCCATATTTTCCTACGGACCCTCCGGGACCGTCAAATCATGGGTCCGGGTCTGTTTACCCAAAATGTTGACCGAAGTCAAATTTATCCAATTTAATATCAAAATTTAGCATTTTTCTCATAGAATTCATATTTAAGCTTTCCGGCTACGCGCCCGGGCTGCGCACGCAAATCGAGGCAAACCTAAATAAGGTTTTCAAGGCCTCAGAAGTACAGAATGAGTAAGAAAATAGGTGATGACCCTTTGGGTCGTCACACTCTTCCATAGTATCCATATCATCCAATTTACTGCATTTGGGTAGTTTCAGCATGCTTCCCAATCAGGTATTATTTTCTTCAATATTTTTTTGGATTTTGGTTCTTTAACTATTGTCTCAGTGCATCCAATGAGATCTATTTTATTCTTATTCAAGAAGAGCTTCAACTCTTTTTATTTGAAAGCCTTGTTCAGCCCTATAATATTCCATGTTGCTATAATCATGGGGGCTTACGCCCATTCTACTCAGATATGGAAGTTGCAGTCTCCAAGGCAGAGTACCTGTTTGTGGTGGCTACTCTAACCTCATTATTGCTTCTTTCATTTCTATTTATTTGATTACTTATCTCAGGTTGTCTCTTATGTTGATCAACTTAAGATATCATTTGATTTGTAGCAGTAATCTCCTTTTCCTTCCCAGTAGATGGTTGTCTGGCAGTGTCAATATGGGCCTCGTTTGTTGTTTCAGCAACTGCTTTTACTTGCCATTCCATTTCTGCAAGCTCCTTTTGTTGCTTCTTTTCCTCCTCCTCTTAGGCTCTTTGAATTTCTCCTCCTCTTTTTGTTCATGCTTCCAACAATTGTCTTCCACATGACCAAATCTCATACATTCAGTGCAAAACTTTGGCCTCCAGTCGTATCCCACAGGTTGATAGAATACTCATGTTGGTGTGTCAATGTCCAGACAATCTAGCAAAGGTTGGGAGATGGCTACCTCCACCAAGACGGTTGCATATGATATTTTCTCCATGTTTGCTGTGTAATTATCAATGTGCACCGGTTTACCCACAACACTAGCCACCTTGCTTAAAGCTTCAGTTGACCAATAACCTACGGGCAATCCAGGAAAAGTCACCCACAGGGGAATTTTTGTAATGCACTCCGGGTTAAAAGTGAAGTCAATTTTCCAGTTCTGAATGATGAATGGTTTGTTGTGATAAGTATAAGGCCCAGATTGTAGCGCAAGCTCACATTCCTTAATAGTATTGAACTTAAAGATGTAATATCCTTCATCATGCATCATAATTCGTGGTTTTGAGACAAATCCCCATATATTTGTCACGTAATTCTCCATTGAATTCATGTACGGAGTATCCCCAATCACGTACCCAATTAGAGTAGATTTCCAATAGCTCTCCTGAGCTTTATTGTCAGTTTCCTCAATTTTAACAGTGACTTTCCCATCCCTAGTAATTGGTGGAACATAGGCGATAGCCTTACCCATTTGAGTGCTCCGATTGTTCCTTCCTTCATCCGCAGGGGTTGACTGTTCAGAGGCTGTTGCTACCGAGAATTAGAGTCGGCGAGCTGCTAATTCCTCTTTTATGCTTGTAGAAATCCCTTTTGTTTGTTCATCTCATTCTCCGTCAGCTGGGATTTCAGATTCCTCATTTCTTCAGCAACCGTTAACATTGGAGGAAGAAAGCTTCCAAATGTTATCGGTGTTCTTTGAGTTTGGGTCTCCATTACTAGTGTAGCGAAAACTTTCGGTTGTATCTGCGCTGGAATAGCATTTTTCCATCGTCGGGCCATATGAAATATTAATATATAAAATTTATCAACCTAAGTACCTATTATATGGATAATTATTAAATTATCTTTGTAGTTATTAAAATTAATCATTTAATTATCTGTTAACCCCAAAAATATCTAAAAAAAGATGATTGTTCAAGCACAAACTCTCTCGAATTTTAGTCAACAAATATAAGAAAATAACAACATAGAAAATTTATCAAACTAAGTATTTTATATGAATACTTACTAATTATATCATGTATAATTATGAAAATTATTAATTAATTCTATTATGCCCAAAAATAGATGAGTAAGAAACAAACATATAAAAGCTGTAGGGAACATCAAAATATCCACATGGAACACATCATAACACAATCGATCCCTACCTTGAAAAAATATGCTAGGTTACTGTACTGTTGATGACAAGTGGAATGGTGTTCTGCGTCCCTTGGAAAATAAGTCTATCAATATACACACTGATCTCAAAGTTACAGAGCACATTATTGAGGGCAAAGCGCGTTCTACAAAGCTTGAAGGTATGCGAATTTAGGGCGAAAAACTATAATGGGTTCCCCTTTACTCAAAATGATGTGATTCTGAAGTACTATGTCACTGGCATGGACTTGTTGTACCACAAGCACTGTCTGCAACCTTCCAAACAAATACACACAAAGATGAACCAGAAGTGATTCGACATTTAATGAAGGAGATTCTAGAGATGGAAAAGGCACTAGATGTTCATCATGCAATGGATTATCTTAACTATCTGGGAGGAACGGAGGATCATACTAGGATTTGTTAGAAAATAAAAAATTGCATAGAGACAATGATTATCCTGTTTTTCCAATAGTTGTCGAGTGGGAGGAACTACCTACGTTTCTACCACAGACGTTGGACGTAGGAGTCCCATATTGTTGTAGAAATCAAAAAAGTGATCTTATTGATGATAGCGATGAAATACGATAAATGTGTGTCAACTGGGGCCTAGAGTACGATGCCCTCGATTTGGAAGGGTGCGTACAAGATGTTGACGAAGAAGATGAAGACATTGACAATGAAATAGTGCCAGACATCGACGATAATGGAGAATGACAATTATTTTTTTATTTCTTGGGGTGTATGTTAAATTATTATATTGAATCTTTAATGCTAAATATCAATTAGATTTAACCCCATTGGAAATATAATTTTATTTCATATATTTTGCAAGCTGAACATTTACATACATTTAGTATAACAAAATTACTGCAATAAAACACTACGTGTATCCTTGATAATTGGGCACATTGGATGAACTGCCACCTAGAGCTAAATTACCATCGAAGGACATTTACGGCGGTCGTGTCCTGTTTGGGAATATATGCCACATTTACGCGCATAAACGATATCACCAACATCCATTTGGTTCCCTATACGCGTTCTTTTTTGCACTTGCCGTTAAAGCACACAATCCTTATTACACACCATTTTAAAAGGTTCCGGCGGCCAATAATGCTCAGCACCCACTAGCTGCAACTGTCCACTATAGGTGTTTAAGTATGCAGCAACACTATATTCTTTATCAACGTACCTTGTTGCCGCGAAACCTGTATGTTGAAAGCACTTCATGGAATGTGAGCATAGCAAGTGATAGATGGACCATTTTCCACATGAGCATAATCTTCTGGCTTTATTGACGATGTGTGTATTATTCCCCCGGTTGTGATGCAGACAAGTGCAAACTTGAAAAATATTTCGCTCGTTGCAATACTGCAAAAATGAATGCCACTGTGCTCGCTTCCTGTATTTCTCAAATCATTTCATTGGTTGTGGCATAAATTCAACATCCCTTTCCATCAATGACGATGCACCTCTAGATCTTTCAACAAACCTCTCCGCCATCTACTTGAATGATATTCGCACCATGGCAGTGACAGGCAATCCACGTGCAGACTTCAACAACTCGTTGAAAGACTCTGACACATTTGTAGTCAGAATTTCCTATTTTCTACCATTATCCGCATGCAAAGTCCACTTGCCAAGCTTATGTCACATCAACCAATGATAGGCTTTTGGGTCTTCCTGCCTGACAATTCCATTCGCCTCCTGAACTTACACTCTTGGTGATCTGTTGCAGCCATCCACATTAAATCATGCAAGTCCTTATTCAAATAAGCCCTCTGGAAGTTGGGCCTTCAAGTGCCTAACACAGTAACGGTGGTAGGCATACAATTCCTGCCATGCACACAAATTCTGTACAGAACTTAAAATACCGCTATACCGATCAGATATTAGACAAATACCTGAACACTGTCTGACAACGTGCTCCTTCAAGTGATTCAGAAACAATGTCCACTTCTCTTGGCTTTCATTGGCACAAAGAGAAAATGCTAGGGGACATATACTTCCATTAGTATATACTGCAACAGCGATCAACAACTTAATATCATACTTTCCATAGACATGAGTGTCGTCTATGGATATTATCGGCCAACAATGCACAAAACCATCAATGGCAGGTTTAAATACCCAGAACACATATCTGAATGTGTTCTAGCATTCCCGAACTCCGCTCAAGCTTCCATTCCACAACAGTCCCGGAGTTAAAGTGTTAAAATGCGGCCATGTACCTGGGTAGAGAGGTGAAAGACTTATCCCAGTTACCATAAATAATTTCAAACGCAGTTTGCGCCTGAGAAATGCCTTTCTTTGGTAATGGTACACCCATATACCTTGTGGACAGATGTTATACACTCTTTGATATTGTACCTTATGGACCCTTCAATGTGTAGAGTCAAGACAAGAGAAATCAAGTCAACATTCAAGTTAAAATGATTCCCACTGAATGTGTCCATTTCACAATTGTGGGTGCCAATATATTAACCCACAATCCACATATTTGTTTCAACTTTCTCGCACACAGCATCCAATTACAACCTTGAAACCATCTACCACAAATAACCTTATATACTTCCGGAGATAACTCATGAACCACGATCTCACGACACTCTTTTATGCTGTACATTCGCATCGCGCTGCTTAGGCGCGCTTTATCAGCAAAAAGCATGCCATTTGACAGCACCGTTGCTCTAGATTCATCTCACGTTGCTGTCCGAATTTTGTCAAGATCCCTTGTGAGAGCATCCACATTCGGCATACCAGGAAATTAATGAAGGTAGGAATCTCTCTTGAATGAAACGGCACATGTGACTCGTACACTCTTGGTCTAATGGGAGGTGGAACATGCTCCCTCGTCAAATCAGGTTCATCATTCTCGTCCTCATCATCGTCACCCTCATCAGGGAAGGGTGTGTCATGTCTAGACTCATCAGCATTGTTGTCATAATCACTATCATCTTCCTGATTCTGCATATCTGCCAGATCCAGATTAAATATGTCGTCTTCGGGCAATTGAGTAAGGACAGGACCTTCAAGTTGCACGTTTTCAGTGCACAACCAAAAATTAATGAGTTTCTCAAATTCATCCATATTTTACATATAAACTTTATCACTTCACTTACAAATCAAAATGTGTTGATATCCCATGATGCACATTATCCAGTTGATGATGACTCCCGGATGGACCACCATGATCCAACACACCAAAATTAGGCATATTCCAACTGTTCGTTGGTTCATAACTTGTAAAATTCATATCTGGCCGGTACCCCGTGTGGAATATATGAGTGTTAATACAAATTCAATACATAAAAATAAATACCATAACACAAAGGAAAATTGAAGTTTACCACTCGGCTTGTGGATTATGTAAACTTGGGGAGAAATTATGTCCTCGCTCCTCATTCGCCCGTGGAGATAAGTATAGATCTGGCCAAACTCTTTCACCCGGAACCTGTTCGGCTAAAACTGCTCCAAAATAACTACTCGATGATTGAGGGATATTCCTACTTTGCGGTACCTCATTATTGCAAATTTTTTCAGCCTTGACGTACATTTCCAACATTTTTATCACAAGAAGTTCCCGGTGTTCATCCGGAGTCCTCAAAGAATCTGTCAGAGTGTCATCGTCTTTGATGTTAAACTCAGCATAACAAGCAATCCCTTGCGGAGTAACAAAGTACAGATATCTTCCGGTTACTTTAATATTTAGCGAACGTTAGCTCACACTCATTTTTTTACATAACAACGATACCAATCTATCATATTCCATTGTAAGTGGCAAGTTAACATGACATTATGGAGAACAACTATAGCGTACTGAGTTATTCTCCACCACAACCTCACCTCCCTCTCCAAAATATAATGAAACCCTAATTTTTCGCTCTTCGGACATTATGACAAAATGCAAAGTAATTTAACGAAAAAATATTTCGGAAGACCTGAAGGATCAGATTTTTACCAAATTCTGAGACTCCTTAAATAAGAAAAAAGCCAGTCCCGGGGGTACAATTATTTGATGTATAGCGTATGCATAATAAGTGTTATATATGTAGCGCGGTGAATGCATGTGCTATACCCATATGAATTGGTGGGTCAGTTAACGGCAAATGAATTACTGGTGGACATACATTTTATATATAGCATGGTTACTCACCGCGCTATACCTTAACGGACAAACGTGCCGTTAAGGTATAGCGCGGTGAATAACCGCGCTATATATAAAATGGTAGTCAGTTTTTTTTACTTGCTTGAGTCCAAAAGAACCATACTTTGGTTCCGGACTCTTGCTTTTGTGGTCTACTATAAATTTTTTTTTAGTTTTATGCCAAATCTCCCAAGAGACATTTATTGTTAGACGTAAAATATTTGAAAATAATGTACAGAGATCTTTACAAATTTGCTTTATTATATGCAAACGACAAAAGGTTACGTTGAATAATGTCCTCAATTCTTTATTTACCAGTCCATTTTTCTTTTTCTTTTTTTTGTCCAAATTGACTAGTCCATTTCAAGAGGGCTCACTTTTCATCACAATACATATACTGAAGTCAAAATTGTATGGCGTAGCCAGTTTTTCGGTTGGCTATTGAAAAATAGCCACCAATCTAAATGTAATCGATTTCTAGCCATTTTAACTTAAAATATATGGTAAAATGACATAACTGCCCTTGACCTTTTTAACATACTGTTTAGTAACTTTTTATCGCCTTTCTCTTTGTTTTATAGCATTATACGGATTTAGCTTTCCTGAGAAAGCACTTTTCTTCGAATCTTGTCTGGGTTATGTCCAATTTTCTTCAAAATTATGGGTGAGTTTTGTTTTTTACGATAATGTGTTTGAATTTTCGTTATTATTGTTGGTTGTTTAGGTTTAATTTTCGTTATTATTGTTGATTTCAGTACCGTTAGGGTTTAAATATTTGTTCTATTTTAACTTTTACGATTTTTCTCTGTTCATTAGTTTGTCTTATTTCTGGTAATTTTGTCATTCTAGTAATTTCTTTTTCAAATTTTTTCTAGTCTCTATATATTAGGTTTAATTTTCAAGTATTTTCTTGTTTCATCTGTATTTTAGATTTCTTCAGTTCTTGTCAAATTTTGATATAGTTGAGTTTTGTTTCATTCCATTATATTTTACGGGACATCTGCTGTGTGCGAATAGTAGACGTCTACTGTGTGGGTTTTGATTATGTTTTTTGTTTATTAAATTTAGTAAAATTTTGTTCAGTATATTATACTGGAAGTCTGTCTTGTGTATGTTTATCTTCCAGCATGTTATACTGGATGAATATTATAATATAGTTGAGTTTTGTTTCATTCCATTATATTTTACGGGACGTCTGCTGTGTGCGAATAGTAGACGTCAACTATGTGGGTTTTGATTATGTTTTTTGTTTATTAAATTTAGTAAAATTTTGTGCAGTATATTATACCGGGAGTCTGTCTTGTGTATGTTTATCTTCCAGTATGTTACACTGGATGAATATTATAATATAGTTGAGTCTTGTTTCGTCCCAGTATAATATACAGGACATCACCTGTGTGTAATCTTTTTTTCGATTATATTATACTGGAGGAGTTGAGTTTGGGCTAGCATATAGTTGAGTTTTGTTTCAAATCCAGTATAATATACAGGACATCACGTGTGTGTAATCTTTTTTTCCATTATATTATACTGGAGGTGTTGAGTTTGGGATATCATATAGTTGAATTTCGTTTCAATCCAGTATAATATACAGGACACCACCTGTGTGTAATTTTTTTCTCCAGTATATTATACTGGACAAGTTGAGTTTGGTCTAGCATATAGTTGAGTTTTGTTTCAATCCAGTATAATATACAGGATATCACCTGTGTGTAATCTTTTTTTCCATTATATTATACTGGAGGAGTTGAGTTTGGTCTAGCATATAATTGAGTTTTAATATACAGGACATCACTTGTGTGTAATCTTTTTTTCCATTATATTATACTGGAGGAGTTGAGTTTGGGATAGCATATAGTTGAGTTGTTTCAATCCAGTATAATATACAGGACATCACCTGTGTGTAATCTTTTTTTCGATTATATTATACTGGAGGAGTTGAGTTTGGGCTAGCATATAGTTGAGTTTTGTTTCAATCCAGTATAATATACAGGACATCACGTGTGTGTAATTTTTTTCTCCAGTATATTATACTGGACAAGTTGAATTTGGTCTAGCATATAGTTGAGTTTTGTTTCAATCCAGTATAATATACAGGACACCACCTGTGTTTAATATTTTTCTCCAGTATATTATACTGGACGAGTTCTGTTTAGGATAGATTATTATAGGGGGACATCTATCATATGAATGTTTGGCTTCCAGTATGTTATATTGAATGAATATTATAATATAGACAAGTATTTTTTAAGTCCAGTATATTTTACAGAGTTTCTCCTGTGTGTAAGCTTTTTTCTCCAGTATATTATACTGCATGATTATTATGCTGTTTTTCGATTTTCATATCTTGTATTTTAGTCTGATCTAGTATATTATGCTGGAAGACTGCAATCTATAGACTGTTCCAGTATATTAGTTGAATGAATTATTTTGATAATTTATTTCTCATATATATACTGGGATTCTGATTGTGTTTATTATCTTATTTGTAATATGTTTTTTTGATGATTTTATAGAAATGGAATCATCAAGTTATATATTGAAGGTACGTATTTCTAAAATGTTGAATTTTTGATCTTAAAATTACATGAAATGTTGCTTATCTGTGTTATATTTTGATTTTAGGAGGGAGATCGATTTTATGATCTTAAGAAGTGGTTTGCTGCTGATTGTTATTGGAAAGGCGATCAAAAATTTAAGAAAACAATTTCAGAGTTTTTGTGTGGAACTCAAATGGAACAGTTAAAGAATGGTGTGTTTGGGAAATTTTTAGAGTTGGATGACGTGGGTCACTCTGGGAAGTTGACTCATTGTATGTTGCTTTCTCAAGTTTTTTACAAGGATAAAAGCAAAATGGTTTTTAGAGTTTTTGATAACGACGTAGCTTTCACCGGATTGAAGATTGAGGCATCTGATTATAGTTTTGTTGATGATAGAGATAACCGTTTGAAGAAACGGTATTTCTCTGATGTGACAAAAGGTTTGAAGGTAGAACATTTGTATAAATTTATCACAAAGCGTTCTCGACTCCGTGATGGTGCAGCAGATGATATATGTGATGATGTCGAGGTCTGTGATGAAGATGCTGTAAAGCTTGCTGAGATATACATATTAGAAACTGTTCTTTTGGGTAAAGACATTAAAAGAAATATAAGTGAACGTAATATGAAAATCATAGACGATCCAGAACTTTGTTCTTCTTTTCCATGGGGGAGTTACTGCTTTCAAGAACTTATTGACAATTTGTCTCATCTTCTGAAAACAGAATCTGTGATAGACAAACCTATTGGTAGGATCGCATCTTATACGTCACTTGGATTCCCCTTCTTGTTTAATGTATGGATTATGGAAGTGTTCAATGATTTCCGTCAATATTCAATATATGAGGATCGGGGGCCAATAAGAATGTTGTCTTACTCAAGCATTGGATGTCCAAAATATGACTCACTTTGTGATGATTTCTTTAAGAAAACAACTGTAAGTTAATCGTATGTGAATTTTTAATTTATACTTGTGCTCATATATTTTGTTTTTATCTAACTATTTATATTTCTATTTAATTAATAGAAATATAAGCTTTTCAAGGTGAATCAATCATGTCTTCTCCAATCTTCATCAAAAGTTAATGATAGCGACATTGTCAATGTAAGTAGTTGTTTCTTCTATTTTATTTAGTCTTGCATTTCATTATGTACACTAGTGTGTGTTTTTGTTGTCCGGTATGTTATACAGGAATGAGTTTTCATTCCTTATGATTCATGTCATCTAGTATAATTTACAGGTAATCTAGTGTGTGTTACCTTGTCCTCCTGTATGTTATACTTGGTCAGTTTTCATTTCTTCTGGTTCATGTCATCCCGTATAATTTACAGGTAGTCTAGTGTGTGTTACCTTGTGAATAATTATTTGTCTTTTTGTTTTATAATATACCCTTTGATTATTTTAGTTCTTTATATCCCAGTATTTTTTTCTAGAGTTTTACACCTTTAAATTCATTTCATTCAGTATATTATACTGGAAGACTGCCAGATGTAGGCTGTTTTGTCCACTATAATATACTGGATAAGTCTAATATTTCATTTCATTATGTTTTTTAGTTCTAATAATTTACTCTACAAAATTATATTCTACTCTTTATTGAATTGTTTTTACACTCGATAAGAATGTTTAACCGTTATGATTCTCTAATTCTTACCATTTTTCTTTTCTTTTCAGAGGGTATCTGACAAAGTTGAAGAGATTGTACGTGAGGATAATAATAAATTTCAAATAGAGAATTAAACAAAAATTAAAGATAATCGAAAAAAGTTGAAGAAGTATGTTAAGAGCGCTGTTAAGGTAATTAACTAGTTTGGCAATTTATTTTACTATTGATTTTTTTTCTATAATAATATATTGTATTCATTAATGCAGGAAATCAATGACAAGCTTGATGTTGTTGTAAAGTTTATTAAAGATTTAAAAAAAATGATGAAAGCAATGAAAACCATGAGGAAAGCAGTGTGAAAGGCAATCAAAAGCACGAGGCAGATGAAAGTACTGAAGACAATGAGGAAAGCAATGAAAAGCATGAGGAAGATGAAAGTAATGAAAAGCATGAGGAAAGTAGTCAGAACATCAATGACCAAAGAAATTATTCTGATGGAGAGAATTATGATGGAGATAATTATTGTGATAGAGATTTTTCAAATTTGTCGGGAGACAAACAGAATGAAAAAGAGGAAGATGGTGAGTTACTGGAACAAGATGAACTGTGCAATAAGGAGTTTGAGTATGTAAGACCTTCTATTTCAATGGCACCAAATAAGGAGAGTGACAATGAAGGTCGAGCACATGTTGATTCAATACCATTAGCTATAGATATTGACTCAGTTCATCCAGCACAAGTTAATGGAGAAGCTATACCAGGCACTGGAATTTTATTGAAAGATCCTTGTAATGAATTAAGGCCATAATGTAATGCAATTGAACCAGTTCTGACAGCAGGTACAGAAAGTTTGATGGTTAAAACAGGTGATGGGAAACAAGAGCTTTCTACACCACATTCCAGTGAAAAAATTTTACAAAATACCACAGCTGGATCATTAATTCCATCAGTCATGAATGTTGAATCAGCCCCACATGAAGCTGCAGTAGGTGTTGGATGTTTTGATGAAGAGACTACTAATGAAAAAGCAGCAAATGATGCAAATTCAGAGGAAATTCCTTGTGATGAAGTAAGAGTGGAATGTAGTGCCCCTGATCAAGGTCAGTCAACTGGTACTGATGTTGATGCTATTTGGCAAAAAATAGCTGATGGGACATATCAAATTTCAACACCACAGTGCAGTCAAGATAATAAGGAAAATTGTGGAGCTGTGTCATCAAAGATACCACCAATGGATATTGAATCGCTCAAAGATGCACAAAATAAGAAATGCAGTGATCAAGGTGGACCAACTGGTGCAGATGTAACGAAAGGTCTTATTTGTAATGAAGAAATAGCAAATTGTGGTCCAGATGAGACTGATCTTACAGCTGGTAGTGATATTGATTCTCTAATTAGAAAAATAAGTGATCCGACAGAAAGATGGTCACCACAGTCTAGTGAAAATATTCTGCAAAGTAACATAATTGCAGTCTCTCAGGGAAGTGTAACAGATGGTGTAACAGGAGGTATAACAGGAGGTACAGATGTTGAAAAAGGAAATATAATTTTGGATTCACCTGAAGTAGAACAAGTTATTCCTATAGCTAATGTGAATGAAGCATCTGGAGCAAAGGAAAGAGAACCCGAGACTGGTTTGGCAAGTCTTTCTGAAATGTGCATCCAAGAAAGTAAAGATAATTTTGAAGGAGATGAAAGGGAGTTGAAGGAAAAGCACCTCTTGCTGTTGATGAAATTATTGAAAAGATTCAGCAGGTTAGTGTGCGAAGTTTTGTTGTTTCCTGTGTCTAAGTTTTTTCTCTAGTATGTTATATTGGATTAGTTCTGTTTAGACTAGAATTTTGTTTTATTTGCCAATTACTTTTTTGAGTTATAATTTTTCTGTTTTTTTTAATTATGCTCTTCAAAAAAATACTTGAGTTTTGTTTGATTTCAGTATCTTTTTATGGAAGTGTGTCGTATTTAAGCTTGATTGTCCAATATGTGTTAAATGTTTATATTATAAGAGAAATCTATTTTCTCAGGGAAGTGAAACAGATGATGCAATAGGAGGTACAAATGTTGAAGCCATTTTTCGCGATATTGAAAAAGGAAATATAATTTTGGATTCACCTGAAGTAGAACAAGTTATTCCTATAGTAAATGTGAATGCAGCATCTGGAGCAAAGGAAAGAGAATCTGAGACTGGTTTGGCAAGTGTTTCTGAAATGTGCATCCAACAAAGTAAAGATAATGTTGAAGGATTTGAAAGGAATTTGAAAGAAAAAGCACCTCTTGCTGTTCATGAAATTAGTGAAAAGATTCAGCAGGTTAGTGTGCACCGTTTTGTTATTTCCTGTGTCTAAGTTTTTTCTCTAGTATGTTATACTAGATTAGTTCTTTTTAGACTAGAATTTTGTTTTATTTGTCAATTCCTTTTTTGAGTTATAATTTGTCTGTTTTTTTTTATTAGGCTCTTGAAAAAAATATTTCAGTTTGTTTGGTTTCCAGTATTTATACTGGATGATTATTATATTATAGTTCAGTTTTGTTTGATTCCTTTATATTTTACAGGATATCTACGCTGTGTAAGCTTGTTGTCCAGTATATTATACTGGATGAATTCTGTTTACACTAAAAATTTTTTAGTTGTTATTTATTTTTTGAATGATTAATAGTACTTTTTTTATTGTCCTGTAAATCTTTGCTTTCCAATATTTTATACTGGATGATTATTATATTATGGTTGAGTTTTGTTTGATTCCTGTATATTTTACAGGAATTCTATCGTGTTTAAGCTTGTTGTCCAGTATATTATACTTGAAAACTAGCATCTGTATACTGTTTTGTCTAGTAAATTATACTGGATATGTATAATTTACTTCATTTTATTATGTTTTTTAGTTGTAATAATCTCTCCATTTCTTTTTTGCTTTTTTTGAAGCAGGGAAAATTATATACTAGTAAACGAAAGAGGAATTCTGTGGATTCGTTCCCTAATTTTAATATTTTGTCTCAGTCAAGTATATCAAATTATCCTGAACCTACTGTTGATCACACCCCTGCTGAACAATCTGTTTCTGCTGATATACAAAAAATGATTCTGATAAAAATATTTTTTTATATTCAAGTGTGGATGAGGGGTGATATACAAAAAAAATGATTCAGATAAAAATATTGTTTTATATTCAAGTGTGGATGAGGGAATTTATGTTTCTCCTCTTAAAGTTGCTAAGTCTGTGTCTCAACTAGATGATAAGAAGGTACAAGGTGAAAATGAAAAAGAAAATTTTGCTTCCTGTAAAGGAAAAGAAGTGGCAGGAGCACAAGTACCGCAGATTGCACAAAGTGCGAATTTAGAAGAAGAATTGCTTGGTAGAGGAAAAAGAAATCGTATGTTATATTGTATTAGTTCTGTTTAGACTAGAATTTTATTTTATTTGCCAATTCCTTTTTTGAGTTCTAATTTGTCTGTTTTTTTTAATTATGCTCTTCAAAAAAATACTTGAGTTTTGTTTGATTTCAGTATCTTTTAATGGAAGTGTGTTGTATTTAAGCTTGATTGTCCAATATGTGTTGAATGTTTATATTATAAGAGAAATCTATTTTCTCAGGGAAGTGAAACAGATGCTGCAACAGGAGGTACAGATGTTGAAGCCATTTTTCGCGATATTGAAAAAGGAAATATAATTTTGGATTCACCTGAAGTAGAACAAGTTATTCCTATAGTAAATGTGAATGCAGCATCTGGAGCAAAGGAAAGAGAACCTGAGACTGGTCTGACAAGTCTTTCTGAAATGTGCATCCAACTAAGTAAAGATAATGTTGAAGGAGTTGAAAGGAAGTTGAAAGAAAAAGCACCTCTTGCTGTTCATGAAATTATTGAAAAGATTCAGCAGGTTAGTGTGCACAGTTTTGTTGTTTACTGTGTCTAAGTTTTTTCTCTAGTATGTTATACTGGATTAGTTCTTTTTAGACTAGAATTTTGTTTTATCTGTCAATTCCTTTGTTGAGTTATAATTTATCTAGTTTTTTTTATTAGGCTTTTGAAAAAAATATTTGAGTTTGTTTGCTTTCCAGTATGTTATACTGGATGATTATTATATTATAGTTCAGCTTTGTTTGATTCTTGTATATTTTACAGTATATCTACGCTGTGTAAGCTTGTTGTCCAGTATATTATACTGGATGAGTTCTGTTTAGACTAAAAAATTTTTAGTTGTTATTTATTTTTTGATTGATTAATAGTACTTTTTTTTATTGTCCTGTGAATCTTTGCTTTCCAATATGTTATACTGGATGATTATTATATTATGGTTGAGTTTTGTTTGATTCCTGTATATTTTACAGGAATTCTAACGTGTTTAAGCTTGTTATCCAGTATATTATACTGGAAAACTAGCATCTGTAGACTGTTTTATCTAGTAAATTATACTAGATATGTATAATTTATTTCATTTCATTATGTTTTTCAGTTCTAATAATCTCTCCATTTCTTTTTTGCTTTTTTTTGAAGCAGGGAAAATTGTATACTAGGAAACGAAAGAGGAATTCTGTGGATTCATGCCCTAATTTTAATATTTTGTCTCAGTCAAGTATATCAAATTATCCTGAACCTACTGTTGATCACACCCCTGCTGAAC
>NW_017672816.1:0-20500 GCF_001879085.1 Nicotiana attenuata
AGCATATCGATTTCTGGTTCATAAATCAGAAAATCCCGACATTCATAATAATACGGTTATAGAATCAGATAATGCTGAGTTCTTTGAAAATATATATCCGTATAAAAAGGAATGTGAGTCGATTGGTGAAGGATCTAAACGACCCCGGGAAGAAACAAAAGAAAGTACACTTAACCAAGAGGATCCAAGACGTAGTAAACGTCAAAGAACGTCTACTTCATTTGGACCAGATTTTGTGACTTTCTTATTGGAAAATGAGCCTCAAACATTTAAAGAAGCTATGTCTTCTTCGGAATCATTGTTATGGAAAGAGGCGGTCAATAGTGAAATAGAATCCATACTAAACAACCATACATGGGAATTGGTTGATCTTCCTCCTGGAAACAAACCGTTGGGATCTAAATGGATCTTTAAGAGGAAAATAAAAGATGATGGTACTATTGACAAGTATAAGGCAAGACTTGTGGTCAAAGGGTATAGACAACGAGAAGGTCTTGACTACTTTGATACATACTCTCCAGTTACAAGAATTACATCCATACGAACGTTAGTAGCGTTAGCTGCAGTTTATGGTCTTGAAATTCATAAAATGGATGTTAAGACGGCCTTCTTAAATGGAGAGTTGGAGGAAGAAATTTACATGGAACAACCTGAAGGGTTTGTGGTTCCAGGTAAAGAAAAGAAGGTCTGTAGACTTGTTAAGTCCCTTTACGGATTAAAACAAGCACCCAAACAATGGCATGCTAAATTTGACCAAACAATGTTGTCAAATGGATTTAAGATAAATGAATGTGATAAATGTGTGTACATTAAAAATGTTCCAAATCACATAGTCATTGTTTGCTTATATGTGGATGATATGCTCATAATGAGTAATGACATTGCTAACATAAATGCTACTAAGCGTATGCTAACTAGCAAGTTTGATATGAAAGACTTGGGAGTTGCTGATTTAATTCTGGGAATTAAGATCCATAAGACTTCTCAAGGTCTAGCATTGTCACAATCTCATTATATTAAGACAGTACTTGAAAAATTCAAGCACTTGGGCTTTAAAATTGCAAAGACTCCAATTGATGTGAATCTTGCATTAGCAAAGAACAAAGGCCAGAGCATATCACAATTGGATTATGCTCGTGTGTTGGGTTGCTTAATGTACATCATGAATTGTACACGACCAGATATAGCTTGTGCTATAAGTAAATTGAGTCGATATACGAGCAATCCAGGCCAATCTCATTGGATGGCCATGAAACGAGTTTTGGGGTATTTAGTACATACCCAGGACTTTGCTTTGCATTACAATAAATATCCTGCGGTCATTGAGGGATACTGTGATGCAAATTGGATCACCGGATCAACTGATTCCAAGTCCACAAGTGGATATGTATTCACTATTGGTGGAGGAGCGGTATCTTGGAAGTCATCCAAACAAACGTGTATTGCCCGCTCTACAATGGAGGCTGAGTTCATAGCCTTGGATAAAGCCGGTGAAGAAGCTGAATGGCTCCGGAATTTCTTGGAAGATATTCCATTTTGGCCCAAACCGTTGGCACCAATATGCATACATTGTGATAGTCAAGCGGCAATTGGTAGGGCTGGGAGCGTTATGTATAACGGTAAGTCTCGCCATATACGACGAAGACATAAAACCGTTAGACAATTACTCTCTAGAGGAATTATCACGATTACTATGTAAAGTCAAGTGATAATGTGTCGGATCCACTTACAAAAGGCCTAACTAGAGAGGTAGTTGAGAAGTCATCAAAGGGAATGGGACTGTGGCCGAGAACAAGTCATAGTGGCGGTAACTCTACCTAGAAGACTGGAGATCCCAAGATCTAGGTTCAAGGAGATCAAACAAAGTCATTTATGACGGTTCAACATTGTCAACTAAACTTTTGGTCCATTCTCGTGATGAGACAATGTTCAGTACCAAGGATAAAGCATTAAGGCTTTTTAATGATTTCTAAATTTGATACGGGGTATATCAAATAGTGTATCTACGGGATGACACGTTTAGGAATCACCTATGTAAGTGTGAAGTGTTAGCCGCTTCAAGGAGAACACAGCAAGGCCAGTTCTCTACGCACTTATGAAACCAGGCGGTGTTCATGGCTGAAACGAACACAACAATGAGAACCAAAGACGGTTAAGGGTTGGTTGTGTGACTTGTGGTTGTCTAGGTATACACTAAAGTTCGACGGTTCAAAGATATCAAATCTACCGATTGATCGAGTATATCCAACATAAGTTCACTATGGAAAGTTCAAAAGGAAACCTACTTATCCAGATGCAATTAATCCTTACTTGTGAATCACACAGTTTTTCATGCATACTTCCGTGATATAGCCATTCCCCATTCATGTGGGGGATTGTTGGGTTTTTAAGGTATTTAATTAATATATTAAATACTTAAAAAAGGGTGAATAGGAAATGGAGGGAAATGAAATTTTTGAGTAAAATTTTAAGTTCCCCCTCCCTTGGCAAATGGGCATTGTCCCATATTGGAAGAGGAAGAGGTTTTTTATGGGTATATAAGCAATTGCTCTTCTTCTAGCTCTTAAAGAGTTGAGAAGAAGGCAAGCCTCGCGCCGTCGTCGTCGTCGCTCGCTCGGCTCGGCTTCGGCTTCGGCTACGGCTACGGCTACGGCTACGGCTACGGCTACGGATTCGGATTCGGATTTGGTCAAATGATCGATTGATTGATTAACTTTTTGGACCAAATTTATTTGTTAATAGTAAAATATTAACAGAAATGTTATTAAATATTTGTTTTAATAACAAAATATTAATATTAAATATTAATATTAAATCCAATCCGTTTTTCTGTTTTGGTAACAGAAAAGTAACTACCCTCTTCAATTTTCCCTCTTTATTTTCCCTCTTTATTATTGAGTAAATGGCCATTTATGTAATGGCATTTATGTTGTGGGCGTTTTGCATAAACAGCCATTCTGAAGAGACCCAACTTTGGCTATAAATACAACACTATTCTGCTCAGAATTTTAACTACAATTTTCTGAGTTTCCTCTCCTTCTTCTGCATACTTTTAGCATCAAAACAAAGCAAAAAGTAAGTGTGATTTGCTACCGAACTTTGTGTTCGCTGAAACACTGGGGTTTGAAGTACCACTACACCAGTGTGTAATTCGTTCTATCCTGGGAGGAAATAATCCATAACCTTGGGTACTAGGAGGGGATTAAATTCCTTAAGGAAACACTGTGAATTCAGTGGGCTCGAATTGGTTTATGTCATTTCTGTTTATATTCATTACTGTTTATATTCATTTATATTTCCAGAATTTATTTTACAAATACAGTGTAATAACAGATCATCCCCTACATGAGTTCCACAGTGCTTGTTTGCGATATCCTATAGGTGTTAGAATGACATCTTAGATATATACAGTTCAATTGTTACTTGTATGTACTTCATTTCATATTTTTTAAGTTTCAGTAAGGGAAGAATAAAATAAGGATGAAATGAAAGATATAATATACAGTTCAATTGCTACTTTGACATTATTGTCTAGTTTAGATAATAAGATTACAAACTTGATAACAACTTAGCTTTCACTGAATTATCAAACCAGGGATAAAGACCAAAGACAGAAATATTACTAGAATACACAAGTTCTTTTTAGAAGCATCAATTTCTTCACAGACAATCAAAAGACTCAATCTCTTTTTGGAAGATTTCTGCATGTTTTCCTGTTATGGCCATACTGTCCACATATACCACAAGAAACTTTGGACTTCTTGGATTGTATTTCCGCAGCTGTCTGCTATCGACACTTTTTTGGCCTTCCTGGCTGAACTTGACCAACTGGTGGTAGTACGACTTCTTCTGATATTTCTCTAGGAATGTCCCAATTGCTCTCGTCGGGTATTGGAAATACCTTTTGTTCATAGGTTTTTACCATGTAATCAATACTAAAGTATACTGAGCAATACTCGTACGCACTCATTCCTTCCTTTGTCACAACTGCCAACGCATGTGGGCACGGCATTTCATCCTTCTGAAATCTACGGTGTGCATGTTCTTACGTTCATATCCACCACATATCGCATACCATCTTCCAATACTGTATATAATGAATAGCTTGACGGCTTCACCTGTAATATGTCAAAATTATGGTGGTAGAAAATATATAGTATATGTATATATATATAATCATAATATACGTAGGCTATATAATATATACTGCTCTCTCTCTCTCTCTCTCTCTCTATATATATATATATATATATATATATATATATATATATATATAGTATACAAGAGACTCATATTACCGTCATCCTATGAGATTTGATCATGTTTTTCTGCAGCATGTCTTCATATTTCTCACTCAGCTTTGTGAAGGTATACATGGCAGTTTTATTGTTTTGATAATTCCAATCACGAATCAAGTTCGCCATGTATTCAACCAAAGGACGAATTGGTAAGTCTCTTGCACTTTTATTTGCTGCATTTATCGATTCCGCAATTTTAGAAGTCATAGTTGTTGTTCTGTTGACTGTTGAATGCGCTACTGACCATCTATCATATCCGATTTTGAGTAAATATGGTCTAACCCTCTTGTCAAGGTCATCAATTTCACTCATATGATGCTCAAACTCTTCAATCGTGTATGCTTTCGCTGCTGCAAAAAAAAGATCCTTCATAAGCAGTTGATTCTTCTTGAACTTCACTTTTATGTTGTTCCACAAGTGGAAAATGCATACACAGTGAGGCACACTTGGAAACACTGTTGAAGATGCCTTTGCTATGCTTTCATGTCGGTCAGATACTATACACATTCCTTCTCTTACACCGTATGTCTCTCTGAATCTTTCGAAGAACCATTCCCAAGATGCATCGTTCTCTGAATCAACAATAGAGTATGCAAGCGGGAAAATTTTACCTGTGTCCGTAGATGCTCTTTATAAGCTGACATCAAATATGCGAAACACTGTATATGCTATATTATCACCAATAAGTATATTTTATGTATGGTGTTGCGTCAATTTATAATTACAGTATACTATACAATTGTAAAAACTCATCAATAGAGTCGAACAAAAAAAAAAACAAAATCTGAAACTAACTGGGAGCTACAATATATAAGCAAATGAACTTTAAACTCACTTATATTCACTCTCTTACAAGTAAAAGGAAAGCTTAGAATGAGTAGATAATTTTAACTCATCAATATTTTTAAATTACCTGCCGCATCTTGTGTTGAAGCAGTGATTATTGTTCCTCTATATGTAGATTTTAGAAAGCTGCCATCAACAACGACGATTGGTTTGCAATACTCCCACCCTTTGATCGATGCATAAATAGCTACAAATATATACAAGAATGATCCATCATCAGTTTTCTTTAATTTATATACGGACCCGGGATTTGTATGCATCAACATGTACAGGTAGTTAGGAAGCTCTGTATATGATTTGCTTGGGTTCCCTCGCACCATTTCAAGAGCCTTCTCTTTCAATCTCCAAGCTTTCATATAATTCACGTCGAAACCATGAATTTTTTTCATGTTTCGCCTTACATCTGCTGGAGTATACACAGTCTTTGGATCAACGTACTTATCTTGTATAAGATATCCTATGAAATCTGATGTAGCATGACGTTGTGTATACATTCGTTCTTCGACCCCACAGTTGTGAACATTATTGAACTTCCTCACTTTAAATATCTTAGTATTGTTCAGTCTGGAAGATACAAAATTCCAAGTACACATGTCGTCCACGCATACGAGACAATACCTGTTGGAAGAAAAATATGATATACTGAATATGAAAACATTATATGTTATATCTATAAGCAATATAATATATATATATATATATATATATATATAGTAACTTAACATTTAATATTTTGCTACTACTTCTATCTAATTAATACACGCATACATAATCTTCAATATACTATATACCTGTTTTAACATTTCAGTGTTGCAAGGAAGAAATTTACATAACAATACTAAATATAACTTTTTGTACAGGAACTCTGAACTCTGAACTGAAAATTCTCACGGATTGCGCAGTGTTTCATAACACTTATAATGGTTTCTTTGTCTTGGTATAACTGACCTTCTTCGATGTTTTGATTTGACGGGTCTCGAATTATACTATGTTGAGCTTCATCTATGCCGTCGAATTCTTTCCCGTTACATATCACCCCTGTTGCTCCATTTTCCAGCAAATCTGGTATATTTAAATCATATACACGATATGATGATGTTGCAGAACTGTTTGGATTCACATATTCTCTGTCGACTGCATTATCCCTGAATGTTATGCATAGCGGATACGAAGTGATCTCTGTCTTTTTCATCTTTAAATCTATATACAGTTGTACATTCATATCGTTTGATATGAAAATTGGTGGATACGCTTCCTGAACAATATACTTAATATCAATCAACTTTGTACAACTCCCCCCTTTGATTTGCTTCGATATTGTCGTGACCAACTCTTCATAATTGCAGCTCGAATTGATCAAAATCCCTTCGGCATCAAATTTAACATATCTGCGATTGTCTTGCCAAACACCATTGTATTGAATCAAAATTGATACATTCACCATTGGTCCTTAGAGTACAGAATCCTACCTTAGGTATACAAATATGGAGATTCACGAAGAGAATATGCAATAATCGATAATTTTCATACCATGAAGAGAATATGCAACTACGACTATTACCTATTTTTGGGGAATATGTAGAGTTTGTTATGAGGTAGTGTTGTAGTGGTAACTTAATAGGTTTATATTGATAATTAATAATTAATAAATTAGAGAATATTTAGGTTCTAAATACCTAAATATACGCTTACCAAATATCCTAGAAAAGTTCCATACGTTAAGGATCTGACGACATTCACCTTAAATAGGGGAAGTTACCTTATTTTTAGATAATATATATAATATATATGTTGTACAATTTGTAATTCAAAACCAAGTTGCATATTATGGAATATTTTTCAAATCATTAAGTAATTATGAAAATTTCCCGTTGTTATACCATGCCAAAACCCCGCGAAAATACTAAAAACTAGAGTTTCCAGAAGAAACAATGGGCCTTTTTGGATCACCAAACAAACAAGGCCCAATACAAACTCAAAAAGTACATAGAAACAGAGTGAGCAAAGCAGGAGCAGAGAGTGGGGAAGAAAGGAAAGGAAAAGAAAATGTTGCAGTATCCATCGTTCATGTTACAGTATCCTTGTTCTACTCGGATCATTCCGACGTCGTTTTTGCTACCAGCGCAGTGGCCCCAGCCTCAGAGCGACGAGCTTCTCCTTGCTATGGAGGAATCTGATTTTGAAGAAAAGGTCTGTCTTTCCCCTCTTTCTCCCAACAGTTTGAAATCTCATTGTAATATTGCTTGTATATGTATCTTAGGGTATCAACTGTTGACAGATTGATCTTATTATAAATATTTAGTTGTGCTTGTCTCATTTGTTGTGAATTTTTAGGGGAAGTAGCATAAGTAACTTCCTTTTTTGTTTTGATCGGTAGGTAACATGAAGTATTTTTCCTCAATTTGTCTCCAAAATATTGTCTAATTGGCTTAATAAGTATATTACTGCTGGTAAATATGTTGCTATAATATAGATTATGCTTGCTTTGAAGAACCTTTTTTTTTTGTATTAGGATTCAAGGTGAACTAGTTTCTCATTATTGTGTTGCTTGTCGATGCATTTATAGGGGTATCAAATGTCGATAATTAGGTCATGTTATTATTATAAATATTTAGAAGTGCTTGTCTTGTCGAGAATTGCTGGGGAACTCAGGGAAGTAATATACATTTTTCCTCAGTATTACTGCTAGTAAATATGTTGTTATTATATAGGTTATACTTGCTTGAAAGAAATTGTTAATCTGTATTAGGGTTCGAGGTGAACTAGTTTATATGGAGACTGTGATACTACATCCAACACAAAATTAATCTTGATAGGTAGGGTAGGGGGAGCCACAAATAGGAATAAATAAACACTAGAAATATTTGTCTCAAAGTTAATATATTCTTGAAAGGTTTCTAGCCTTAACCAACTTGGACCATAGTTTCTAGCTTTCTCTATTATTCTGACGCAATAAACGAAATGTACAAAAGTTATGAACCAAGTGTGTGGTCCTAAGTGATACGACGTTTGGAAGAAATAAAAAATAGAAATAGAAATGTTTATGTAATTATGATGAGGATATTAAGTATTAACAGCACCATGTCAACTTAAGAGGAAGACTATTATTTATTTATTTTTTTGGTCAAAATAAAATTTTATGTTCAACCAAGTATAACAATGCACACAACAAGCTCTTTTGGACTCAAGAGTTAGTTCTAAAAAAGTAAAACCAAAACTGTATCTACATCACTAAGCAAAAAATTTGGCATTGCAATGCTATTCAGTTTCAGCTCAGCACCTTTTAGAAAGGGTATAAGCTGGAACATCATCAGATAGCAGCAATCTAGCCAACTCTATGTTGGGTACCTATTAAAACTCTTGGATTGACTCTTCCATTTACAATTTCTCTGGCCTATGATATGAAGTTGTATAACAATTTCCTTGATCCTTTGCCAACTCTCTTGTTTCTGCTTCTGAAATCTTCTTGCATTCCTCTCTGCCCAGATACGGCAAACAATGCTTGCAAATAGGAAGCCTAGGATACTAGCCCTTGGCCTGCTGTTATTAACCTTGTTAGATGCCCACTGCACTTTATCCTGCCAAAAGCCACTTCTTCTGTTTTCTCCCAGCCAAGCTAGTATACCCCCACAAATGCTTTGAATAAGGACAGGCAAGCAGGAGATGTGACATTGTTTCCTCAGTATCTGAACTATATAGCACACAGCCCTTATCAACCTGAATCCCCCATCTTTCTAGTCTATCAACATCGGCGAGTCTTTGTTGTATTGCCAACAATAGGATGAACTGATCCCTTGGTATTATGCTTTTCGCCAAGACTGCCTTCTTCCATGCTACCTTTTGAAACTGAGGAGTGAATTTTTTTTAAGCTTTCTTGATGCTGAACTTCTCCATTTCTGTAAAGCTGTTAAGCGCTAAACTAGGATCCCCATTACACACTAACCTATCTTTTGCATCAAAGATCTTCCTGACTGCCCAACCAGCTTGTTTAGGAGTAGGAAGGTGTGGCAAGTCTCTCCTTTTAGAATCTATGAATCCATTTCACCCATAAGTTTCTATTTTCTGAGTCACAACTCACAACCCAAAGAAGCTTGCAAATAGCTGCTTTGTTCCACCTGCGAAATTCAGAATTTTTAGGCCCCCAGCAGACATTGGCATATACCGTCTGTCCCATGCTACTAAGGCCTTCCTTGAGACCTCATTGCTGCCAGTCCACAGGAATGTTCTGCAAACATTTGGCTCTAGTGTAATGATCTTATTTGGTAGTAGGAAGACTTGAGCCCAATAAGTTTGCATTTCAAATAGAACACTCTTGAATAGCTGGACTCTTCCATTGAAATACAGGAATTTTGTGGACCAGCATCTAATTCTTGAATGAAAAGCAAGATTGACAGAAAGTTAGGCTTGATAGAGCTACTTTAGGGTAGCTGGTGGAGAAGGACTATTGATGTGCCTATTGCACAAAGGCTCTTGACCTATAGGATCTTTCTTCTAACTAGTCTCTTTCCTGGGTCAAGAGCAATGAGAATTTGTCTTTGCAGAGAGTGTTCTTTTATGCATTGTACAAAAAATGAAAAAAATGCAGTGACTTTCTCTCAAAATCCATGATATATACATAATTCTTCAGACATTTCTTATTCACTTTCCTTTATGTTTTTACAAATGTATTTTTTCATTCTATCTTTTTTTTTGTGTGTGTGTTTATGAGTTATGATCTTCTTTTAGCTTTTTATGTATTCTCCCCAACATATGTTCCTTCAGGCCTCAACCATCCCTGTATTAAGGTACTTATTTGCTGCTTGCTTACTTAAGTTTATGTAAGTTGTTATTTCTGGAGTTATTCCAGTGACAATTACCTTAATTAAAGGTTTGTACATTTGAAATAATTGATGCGACAACTGTTAAATTATTAGTTGATTAGGTTCGAAAATTAGGACTGCAAACTTCTCCTAGTGCCATGTACCTTAATTATAATTGCCAAGTCAGGTGTTGGAAGCCAACAGCTAAGTGTTTAGTTGGCAGTATAGCAGAACACTGCCTGTCCTACGATTTGAGGATTTTTGATGCAACTACTTACTTCTAGCTATTTAAGACCATTGAGGGATTAATGCTGAAGGAAAGGAGGGGTTAGAAACAAAGAAGAAAGAATTATGGTTAAGTGGATGGAGACAAAATCATGCTATAATTTCACAGTTTCTCAAGAAATCTTCTATTAAAAAAGATTCTTATGTAGGTTAATTTTTTGAACAAACAATATAATGATTATAAAATTTGTTTGTATTGGTTTTCTGGAAGAGGTTGAATTGTGACCTTTTTCTCTGAACCATGTCTCATTTTTCCATGTTAACATCAATAAGACTTATTTATAGAACAGAAAAGTTTTTTGGAAGAGATTGAATCATGAACTTTTCCCTGGCTGGTGTCTACATTCTCCTTTACTGGAATACTACTAAGGTTTATGACTTAAAAAGGTGCCATATTGGAGAAAATAGGTAAATATGTTATTTTGTGTAGCCCATGATAAACCAAAGTGGGATAAAGTGGGCATGTATCAAATAGTTGGCTGATTGGATCCAGCTTTTCTCTTACTTGCTTTGTTGCAACTGTTAAGTCCGTTATGTTTGTCTTCTTTCCTTTTTCTGTAACTTCCAATCTTGCTTTCATTTGCAAAACCTCATTCTTTTTTCTTTCTTCATAAGGAGTTGTCTGGCCTCATATCAACTGACAAATACTACCAAGTTCCTAACTTTTCCTTCTTGATGTTTGCAAAATTTGCAGTGTAATGAAATCAGAAAGATGAACAGCAACTTAGTTGTAATTGGGAAGACTAACATAGATAATGATAAAGAAGACTTTGACAATGAAGCAGACGATGATGATGCAGACAATGGCGAGGAGTCAGAAGGTGATGACTTTGAGCAGGAAACTGGTTGACATGCCTTGATTTGTTTCCTGTATCTGTATGTGCGGTCTATCTACGGTAATGCTTCGTGGTTCATGGTTTGGACTAAGTTTTAAAAATTTCTGAACAGTATCTGGATATTAGTTGCTCAAGTGTTTTGTAGCCAAGGAGAGATGGTTGGCATTTCCCTGGTAGGAACGGAAAGAGCCATCAGTCTTTCTGGCAGAAGAATCATATATGAAGAACTTGATCTTTGTTTATGTATTTTGGATGATACAGCTACTCAAGATTTTAATCTCTACATTACTTTGAAAGAGGAGATCTGTTTTATATGCTGTTAGTTTCTTGTTCTATCCATAAAGTATACAACAGAAGATACAACGTTTGTTCTTTAACTTCGATTGTACAATAGTTTACTACCATTATCCATTACGCTGTAACTTTGAAAAACGATATACTCATTAGTTAAGATTGGTTTATTCGAAACCTTAAAGATTAATAGTATGTTTGGTCAAGCTTCTAACATCAGCTTATTTTGAGAAGTGCTTTTCTCAAAAGTGTGCTTTTGGTAATAAGTAGTTTGTGTTTGACAAAGTAATTTGAAAAATACTTTTGAGCAGTAATAGTGTTTAGCCAAGCTTTTAAAAACTTCTAAGTGTATTTTTCAGAAAAGTGTTTTTAGAGAGAAGCTTGGTTTATAAAAGCTTGGTCAAACACTTCAATTTTTTTGAAAAAAATACTTTTGGCGAAAAAACACTTTTGTCCCAAAATTCTTTTTGGCCATACAGGCTATAATATCAAGTGTAAAGAATCTACATCATCTCTCCACCAATGGTACATAATTTGCATCAATGTATATAAAAAAAGAAAAAAATTGTCATTAATGTATATAATAAATGTAATAATAAGAAAATGTAATGATGCGACAAAGTAGGGGAGTGCAACTAAAGCAAAATAGTCATCAAATATCCAAAGCTATTCAAACAAGAGCAATTAAGTTGCTCTATGTTAATTCATGGTACAGAATACGGTCATATGTATTCCAGGGACCAATCTTGATGTCATTGCCCCTTTTATTCCTTATAATATTTCGAAGGGTGGTTAGACCTCAGGACAATTTTTTTTAGCAATTCAATATATTATCACTTGGCATGTTAGGAAGGAAAGGTTCTATCCACTTAGCACTAATCCAAACCTAGATAATGTTGGGTGTGCGAACAAAGTCCCACATTGGTAGCTGAAAAAATTGGGAGTCTACATATAAAGTGTAGGGAACTCTTAATGGTGTGAGGCTTTTTGGGGGCATTTGCATCTATACCGTTTTTTGTGCCACATTTTAACTTGTGCTCGCTTTGCAAAAAAAATTGCAAGCGTACCCGCTTTTTCACATAACTTCAGCCCACGGGGCTGAAGTTTTTCTTTTGTACTGGAAAACTTCAGCTGAAGTTTTTGTCTTTGTAACTGGAAAACTTAAGCTCTAGAGCTTAAGTTTTCCAGTTATAAAATAAAAACTTAAGCAGTTTTCCAGCTTAAGTTTTCCAGTTATAAAATAAAAACTTAAGCTCTAGAACTTAAGTTTATAAAATAAAAACATAAGCTCTAGAGCTGAAGTTTTTCTTTTGTACTGGAAAACTTCAGCTCTAGAGCTGAAGTTTTTGTCTTTGTAACCGGAAAACTTCAGCTCTACAGCTGAAGTTTGCCAGTTATAAAATAAAAACTTCAGCTCTAGAGCTGAAGTTTCTATGTTGTAACTAGGAGCTGAAGTTTTTGTCTTTGTTTCTTGTACTGTTTTTTGTACATTCATCAAAGGAATTACATGGAAATATCTAGCAATTTTTGGCGGATAGTCTTGAAATATCATGTTTAAGTAGCTACATATTATTTCCCGTTAAAACTTGTTAGAATGGTTAATGAAAATCTGACGATTACATATCGTGCAAAGCTAAATCCAGAAAATCTATCTTCTTCAGTTACCGCAAAGCATGAAACTAGCAAGTTCCAATCTCATATTCTATTTGTAAAGGCTTATCTCAAACACTAACTACAGTGAAGAGCAAGAACTGTGGTATTGAAGAAGAAGAAGAAGAAGAAGAAGAAGAAGAAGAGGAAGAGAAGGGGAGGAGAAAGGGAAGCTGAAGTTTTTTAAAAAGTGGGTACGGGTGCAAACAAAAAGACAAAGCGGCTACAGGTTAAAAGGGGGCGCCCAAATAGGGCGCCCCGTGCAATTTTTACCTTTGGGGAAAACCGTACGGGCTTGGCCCAAAGCGGATAATATCACATCATATTAAGACTTAAGAGTGTATTTGGGCTAGTTTAGCCCAACAGATAAGACAGTGGTTCTGGAAAATGAGTCATCAATTATCCTAGTAGAGGCTATATCCTACATTAGTCATTGAATGATTTTAAAATTGTTTCCTCCTCTTTTTAATTTGCAGTTGATTACATCACATAATCGACAATTTCTTGGCGTCATGTAGAAGTAGACAATTTTCCCCCCTTCAACTCTTTCGTAAATGTCAAAAAGGAAAAAAAGGGTCTTGATTTCTTTTCTTTTTAATCTTTATCTTCAATATTTATCATGACTGAAACTCGGGTTGTGACTACTAGAATCAAGAGTTTATAAATTACTCCGAAGTACTGCACATAAAGCCTGGTTGTATACAGATCAACTATAAGCTATGTTGTTCGACTCTCCAAAGATGTTGCCGGATTCGTGTCGGATTCTTCAAAAGTAGTGTATTTTTGGAGGATTCGACACGGGTGCGACAACATTTTAGATAGTCTGCGCAACATAGACTATAAGCATTTAAGCACACTCATCACCTTTCATTCAATTGCGAAAACACTGAGAAAAGAAAAAAGAATGAGTTTTCTCTTCCTGTTTCTTAGGGAAACAATCAAGATAAATTAGTTAAGAACTTAAGATACAGACATGATCAATATTGCTAATTAATTAATCTGGCCTGAATACATGACCGAGCAACCAAAATCTTGGTTTACAATAGCCTTTTAGTAATCATATCTACGATATAGCTAGCATTTCCAAAGCATGAAATTCAGTCTTTCTTTTTCGACTCGCTTAATGAAATTGACATATTTCTATATTTGATATCTTAATTTTAATTTTTTTATTTTATCTTTAATGATATGCTGTTATGAATACACAAGATAAGAACCACAATAAACAAAGAGTGTCATACATCAAGGGCCATTTGGTTGGTATGGTAAGGAGTTCTCTCCAAATAAAATCTAACATTTTATTAAACAATGTTTGATTACTTTTATTATTCTTTTGCCCCATACAATATATGTGTAAGTTATGGGACATCTATATATTATTTTATGTATGATAGAATATGGAATAAGAACTTAAATATTAGTCATACACGTATTAAACAAGTAAAATGAATAAACCAACCTACATAAGTAAACAAACTTTTATTTTGTTTAACAATATAAGGCATATTTTAAGTTGTACACTACATATTAATTTGTAACATCAAATTAATCAAGTATCTGACAAGTGAATAATTCGTACATTATAATTTCTGCTTCACTTCGCATTAATTCCTCTACGGCTACACCAAACAACCCGTCAAAGTAATCGAGAAACCTCACCGGCGATTGTGTTTCTGTTGATTTGTGTATCATTTCATCTGCGAACATATATTATCAAAGAGAGACAGTCCTATTTATATTTTCTCTACCACAACTTCAACAAACTTCCTCTAACTACTGTCAACTAATACTTTGTTTGACCAAGCTTTTAAAATCAACTTATTTTAAAAAATACCTTTTTAAAAAAAAAAAATTTTGTGCATAGCAGTTTGTGTTTGACTAATTAATTTGAAAAATACTTTTGAGCAGCAATTAGTGTTTGGCTAAACTTCTAAAAGTGCTTCTAATTGTATTTTTCTCAAAAGTGTTCTTGGAAAGAAGCTAATTTTTTTTGCTTCTCAAAACGGCTTCTGCTTATACTCAAAGATAGTTTTTTCCTTCTAAAAGTTTGGTCAAACACCTTAACTTTAAAAAAAAATACTTTTGACGACAAAATAAATAAATACTTTTGACAAAAAAGCTTGGCCAAACACACTATAATTTATATTCCCGGCATGGGCATATTCCGAGAATCATATTGCTAGTCCATTCCTACGTAGAAGACTTTCAAACAAGTGCCAATATATACAGCCTTTCAAAGACGACTAGGGCCAAATCCCTGAAACATGAATGACACCACCCTAATATTCTGTCTTAATATTCCAGCTGTTGACAATATTAAAGTAGAACAAGTCTTAAAAAGTCTGTTCAACCTCTTCAACTAAGCCATTCTAAAAAAACATTATTTTCCCTTGAAATAATTAGCTGGCCAAGTTGCTCCAGGTCAAATCAACTAATATTCCTCTACATTTAATTTGGACTTATTTAGTTCTCTTCTAGTAGTTTCGCTATATTGCCCCGGCCCCATCCTCACATGTAATGTAAAGTAAGCCGCTTAAGCTAGCTGCTTACATTTGAGCACATTATGCTGCATAAGTATCATTTGCGAGTCAAAAGACACATATTGAGTTAACTCGATCTAAAAGTTTGTAATTTAAACTACACGCATTATCCAATTGTCCCATCAAACTATGAAGGAACTAACTTGCCATAACTTACGAAAAGATATGCTTGGTTGGATATAACAATATTAGAGGAAATTGTTAAACGAATAATTCAACTTAAAAATAAATTTGATCAGTTGGAGTAATAAAGTTACGACCATTTAAATTTGGTAATTCATCTTAACCTAAGTGTATAGGGTTAAATTTGGCTCATAACTCCCCCACGCCAAACGGGTACGTCCCTTATAATAAGGGCGACCCGAGTGAGGGCACGACCCAAGTTGGTGAAGAAGAAGTGACGTCGTTTAATGTCTGACCTTTTTACTGAGTGGAAGCCACCAACTTTTGTACCTTTTTGATTATTTCGAGGGAGGTCTCCTACTATATAAAGGAGACCTCCACATTGTAATAGGGGATGGTGATTCTCGGATAATACAATTTCTCTCTCTATCTCTCTCTCTTATCTCTTTCTTGATTTTCCAACCATTGCTTCCCTCTTAAGCTAAGTCTATTTCACTATGCACTTACAGATCTACAAACATTCTTGAAGCAATAATCATCTCTTGGGCTTATTATATTTGATTACGATTTACCCCTATATATTTTCGATTGTTTTTAAGCTTATAAAATACGAATATAATTTTTGAGCCAAACAATTTGGCGCCGTCTGGGGGGATTTCGAGAATCAAAACCATAGTATCCACCTAGAGATCAACCAACTACCACTCTTTACACCACACAAAAATAGAAAATGACCGAAAATAACACTAGATCGAAAGCTATATTGGGTGTCACTACCAATCTCCTTGGCCCTCTCAACGAGGCCAGTGACGATGGCATCCTGAATGCAACCCCTAGCATCACACCGGGTGCAGAGATCTCACCTTCCCCATCCGAAGGTCTGACGATCTTGCACGAAAAAGGAGCTTCCACATCTGCGGCTACGGAAGCACCCTCAGCGGTCAAGAAGCTACTGGAAAGATGGCTAACAAGCACTCTAAGTGGCTTGGTTGAGAGGTCACCACAAAGTAACATCGGGTGTACACCAACGGTAGGTACCACTGCTGCCGTGGGTGAACCGGAAGTTGCACTAGCGAATAACAAACCCATCGAGACACAGACCAACGATGGCATGCTAACAGCCATCCTAAAGAAGATGGAAGAAATGGAAAATGAAAACAAGGCGCTCCGCGGTCAGATGAAGGAACATCAGGAGAGGGTCGACAAGATCCCCGGTGCTCCCAAGTTGCTACCAAAACGCGATGTGGGAAGGTTCGTTGAACAACCATACACTGAAGAAGTTGCCCCTCACTCCACCCCAAAAACCTTCAAGATGACACCCTACTTGAGGGTATATGACGGAACCACAGATCCCGAGGATTATCTGATCTACTACGTCACCGCTGTGAAAGGCAACGACCTATCAAAAGAACAGGTACCGTCGGTACTGCTAAAGAAGTTTGGCGAGACGCTGACAGGAGGGGCCTTAACATGGTACTCTCAGCTACCGGCTAAGGCAATATCAACGTTCGAGGAAATGGCAGATAAGTTCGTCACAGCCCATGCAGGCGCGAAGAAAGCGGAGGCCAGGGTCAACGACATCTTCGCCGTCAGGCAAACCACAGGAGAGGGACTCAGGGACTTCCTGGCAAGGTTTAACAGGGTAAGGATGAGTCTACCAAACGTATCGGAAGGTATGGCAGTCGCCGCTTTCCAGAACGGGCTAAGCAGGGATGGTTCGAGGGCAACCAAGAAGCTGCTGAGCCGCCTCATGAAATATCCCCCTACCACATGGGAGGAAATCCATAACGCCTATTGCGCCGAGGTACGAGCGGACGAGGACGATCTTAATGGGCCGACCCAACGGCTAACAGCGATACACTCAGAAACGAGGAGAGATCGACGGAACGAAGGACGACGAGAACAACTTCCCCGCTCCAACAGAGATCGACATCAGCCATACACCAGATCCTCCCATCCGCCACCAAGGCATACAGACACGCTACAGCGACACGTCGCCCCACTCCGAAACGAAAGAGGTACGCCCCCTTTATTAACCGCCCATAACTTTTGTGTATCTCCCTCAGAAATAGTGTATGCACTGGAGAAGCTGGGCACCAAGGGGGCCGCAGAAGATGAAATCAGACCCTGCCACAAGGAAATCAAACGCCCTATGTGAGTTCCATCAGGAATGGGGACACAAAACCGAAGACTGCATAGGCCTACGACAAGAGGTGATCAGGATGCTGAACCAGGGATACCTGAGGGAGTTACTCAGTGACAAAGGGAAAATCAACTTTGCACGCGGACGAGAACAACCCCACGGGCCGCCGAAGCCACCTTCCCCAGCCCGCACGATAAACATGATCGTCGCAGGCGGCGACGAGTCAGTGTCCTGCGACGATCAGTGATCAATCACGTCAAGTTCGCCACCACACACAGACTAAAGCGGACCATCGCCCATGAACGGTATGACGACTTCGAAGATAGTATCACCTTCGATAAGTTTGATGCCGACAGTTTGTCTTTCCCTCATTATGATGCTTTAGTTATCACTTTACATATCGCTGATACGGATGTTAAAAGAGTCATGATCGATGACGAAAGTCGCACCTGTATTATCCACCCAAGGGTCCTCGTACAAATGGGACTCGAGGATAGGGTAATACCGCGCTGCATAACACTAACCGGTTTTAACAATGCAGTGGAACGGACGTCCGGAGAAATAGCACTGCCCGTCTTAGCGGGAGGAGTCACGCTGGAAACAACTTTCCACGTGATGAACCAAGAAACGGCGTACAACGTCATCATAGGACGCCCGTGGATACGCCATGCGAGCGGACCCTTCAAGCCTCTACCAAGTGATCAAATTCCCTACCCCATGGGGAGTATTCAGTATTCTAGGCGAGCCACGCACTGCACAAGAATGCTACAAAATAGCCCAAGACTGCGCCCACACCTAACAGCTAATGGGGGCGAGCGCGGAGGCATAGCAATTAGCCATGTCAGGGACTAAGGTCAACCCGACAACGCACGCCATCAAAGACCCCGACGTCGTAGAGGCCTGTAAAGCAACGGTCGAAGATCTCGACCCAGTCCAATTGGACGAAACCAATCTTGCGAAGAAAGCCTATATCGGGCACGGTCTCGCCAACCCAAGTAAGTATTGTGAATTCTTAACTAACCATGCAGATTTATTCGCCTTTTCCCATTCAGATAAGCCGGGAATCCCGCGAGACATCGCCACCCACAAGCTGAATGTCGATCCACTACATCCGTCCGTGCGACAGATGAGGAGAAAATTCAACGCCGCTATCAATGAAGCGGTCAGTAAGGAAGTAGACGAGTTACTGGCCAACGGCTCCATCAGAGAATCAAAGTACCCCAGTGGGTCGCCAATGTCGTCATGGTCAAAAAGAAAAATGGGAAGTGGAGAATGTGTGTGGATTTCACTGATCTGAACAAAGCATGCCCAAAGGATTCATTCCCACTACCCCACATCGACCAACTGATCGACGCCACTGCAGGACATGAACTACTGAGCTTCCTAGATGCCTACTCCGGCTACAATCAAATCATGATGGCCGAGGAGGACCAAGAGAAGACAACTTTCATCACCCACCAAGGGACTTACTGCTACAAGGTAATGCCCTTCTGGCTCAAAAATGCAGGGGCTACGTATCAGAGGCCGGTCACCAAAATGTTCAAAGAGCAGCTCGGTAAGACTATGGAAGTCTATATCGACGACATGCTGGTAAAGTTGAAAAGAAAAGAGGACCATATCGACCATCTGAAAGAAACCTTCGAGATATTGAGAAGGTACGGGATGAAACTGAACCCCGAGAAATGCGCCTTCGGCGTGGCATCAGGAAAATTCTTAGGGTTTCTCGTATCACAACAAGGTATCGAAGTCAATCCATACCAGATCAAGGCGGTAGACGCGATACCCGAGATACTGAACAGCAAAAAGCAGGTGCAAAAGCTGACGGGGCGAATAGCCGCCTTGTCTAGGTTCATCTCACGGTCCTCCGACAGATGCCATAAGTTTTTCAATGTGCTGAGAAAGGGCAATAGGTTACAGTGGAATGAGGAATGCGTCGAGGCCTTAAGGAAATTGAAAGGCGTACCTATCTTTGCCGCCACTGCTAGCCAAAGCAAATCCAGGCGAGCCACTGCTGGTATATTTGGCCGTATCCGAGGTCGCCGTCACCGCAGTCCTAGTTCGTGAAAACGAAGGTACACAATCTCCTATTTACTATATTAGCAAAACCTTAGTGGACGCCGAAACACGGTATCCACACCTTGAAAAATTAGCTTTGGCATTGGTCGTAGCTTCACGGAAGCTCCGACCCTATTTCCAATGCCACCCCATAAAGGTAGTGACGACCTTCCCCTTGAGAAGTATCCTACACAAGCCTGAGTTATCAGGCAGACTCGCCAGATGGGCCATAGAGCTCAGTGAGCACGATATCTCATATCATCCAAGAAACGCCATCAAGTCGCAAGTACTTGCCGACTTCATAGCCGACTTCAGCACAGAGATACTACCAGAGGCAGAATTAGAGGCACGCCGTGCCCCCTCCAACGCCGACCTCTGGACTCTTTACACTGATGGCGCCGCTAACGCCTCGGGATCGGGACTGGGACTCGTTCTCGAGGTCCCCACGGGCGAAACAATTCGCCAGTCCATACGATGCCCCGAGATGACTAACAACAAAGCCGAGTACGAGGCTAGTTATTGCAGGTTTGAAACTAGCCATCAAGTATGGAGCTCGACGACTCGTTCTCCATTGCGACTCTCAACTCGTGGTGAACCAGGTCACCAGGACTTACCAAATCAAGGAGCAGAGGTT